>NC_090029.1:31140876-31271661 GCF_037176765.1 Anolis sagrei | reverse complement strand
TAGTTGTAGTTTGGCAAAGCACCGCCAATCTTGGGCAGAGGAAGGCTGAGGACCGAGTAAAACTGTAACTCCCAGGATTCCTTAGCATTTAAAGTAGTGTCAAACTGCAGACACAATCCCATACGTATAATTCCTCCTGTCTTTGCTGCCACGTTCCCTCCTCCTCCTCTGTGGTCTCTAGTAAAAACTGACAAGGAGAAAGAGGAAAAATAATCAATATTTGTCTTACTAAACAGGAAAAAAAAGGAAATCCACATCTGACATAGCTTTTTGTCCTGACCTTCAGACAAGGAAGACAGTAGTGCAATCTATAAATAGATGCGAGAAGCACGAACGGTTGCTAAAGAGACTTAATGCAATATTCTAACTCTATTTACCACCCAATTGACTTGGATTTATGGTGACCCTAAAAGTGCATCTACACCAGGTAAGGGCAAACTTTGGCCCTCCCTCTGTATATGTGTTTTGTGTGTGTGAAAATGTGTATATGTGTATGTATATATTTGTGTATATGCGTATATATGTGATTTTGCACATGCATTGTAATATTTTTTTTTGCTTTTAAAGTCTCTTCTGATGTGTTTTTCCAGTGTTTTTATGAGTGATGGGCACTCGTTGGCCTGATAGGTGTCTTGTGTCCAAATTTGGTGTCAATTCGTCCAGTGGTTTTTGAATTATGTTAATCCCACAAACGAACATGACATTACAGCCTAAACATCTATATAAATAAAAATGTAATGTTCCTTTGTAGGATTAACAGAATTCAAAAACCACTGGACGATTTGACACCAAATTTGGACACAAGACACCTAACAACCCAATGTATGTCTTTCACTCAAAAATTTGATTTTGTCATTTGGGAGTTGTAGTTGCTGGGATTTATAGTTCATCTACAATCAAAGAGCATTCTGAACCCCACCAACGATGGAATTGAACCAAACTTGGCACACAGAACTCCAGTGACCAACAGAAAATACTGGAAGGGTTTGGTGGGCATTGACCTTAAGTTTTGGAGTTGTAGTTCACCTACATCCAGAGATCACTGTGGACTCAAACAATGATGGATCTGGACCAAACTCTACATGAAAACTCAATATGCCCAAATGTGAACACTGGTAGAGTTTGGGGAAAATAGAATCTTGACATTTGGGAGTTGTAGTTTCTAGGATTTATAGTTCACCTACAATCAAAGAGCATTCTGAACCCCACCAACGATAGAATTGGGCCAAACCTCCCACGCAGAACCCTCATGTGGGCCAAAGCGATGCGTAGCAGGGGATGGCTAGTGAAAAATAATTACAATGTATGCGCAAAAACCACATATATACACAAGCACACATATATACACATATACACAAAATATATATACACACATATACACATATATATACACACGTACTCAGACTGGGCCATAGCAACGCATGGCAGGGGATGGCTAGTGTGTGTATGTATTTGTGTATCTATGTACACTTTATACACATGTGTGTGTGTATGTGTATGCATGTATGTGTGTGTGTGTGTGTGTATATATATATATATATATATATATATATAGTTTTTTATGTACAGGAAAAAAATTGAAAAATAATTAGCAAAAATAATTCCAAAATTATAAGATGTTAGGGATGTGTGTGTGTGTGTGTGTGTGTATGTATGTGTAATATATACACTAGCCGTCCCCTGCCACACGTTGCTGTGGCCCACATAGGGGTTCTGTGTGCCAAGTTTGGTTCAATTCCATCACTGGTGGGGTTCAGAATGCTCTTTGATTGTAGGTGAACTATAAATCCCAGGAACTACAACTCCCAAATGTCAAGATTCTATTTTCCCCAAACTCTACCAGTGTTCACATTTGGGCATATTGAATATTCATGTAGAGTTTGGTCCAGATCCATCATTCTTTGACTCCACAGTGCTCTCTGGATGTAGGTGAACTACAACTCCAAAAACCAAAGGACCCTGCCCACCAAACCCTTCCAGTATTTTCTGTTGGTCATGGAGAACTGTGTGCCAAGTTTGGTTCAATTCCATCGTTGGTGGGGTTCAGAATGCTCTTTGATTGTAGGTGAATTACAAATCCCAGCAACTACAACTTCCAAATGTCAAGATTCTATTTTTCCCAAACTCTACCAGTGTTCACATTTGGGCATATCGAGTATTCATGTAGAGTTTGGTCCAGATCCATCATTGTTTGAGTCCACAGTGATCTCTGGATGTAGGTGAACTACAACTCCAAATCCAAAGGACATTGCCCACTAAACCCTTCCAGTATTTTCTGTTGGTCATGGGAGAACTGTGTGTCAAGTTTGGTTCAATTTCATCGTTGGTGGGGTTGTAGGTGAACTATAAATCCCAGCAACTACAACTCCCAAATGACAAAATCAATTCAGTTCTTGTGGGTTTTTTCGGGCTATATGAGGATGCTTGCCATAGATGCAGGCGAAACGTCAGGAGAAATGCCTCTAGAACATGGCCATATAGCCCGAAAAAACCCACAAGAACTGAGTGATTCCGGCCATGAAAGCCTTCGACAAGACAAAATCAATTTTTTGAGTGAAAGACATACATTGGGGTTGTTAGGTGTCTTTGTGTCCAAATTTGGTGTCAATTCGTCCAGTGGTTTTTGAGTTCTGTTAATCCCACAAACGAACATTACATTTTTATGTATAAAGATGTAAATATATAATTTCAAATAATGTAAAACAATTTAATTTTAATAAATAATTTTAATATACATTTTTAAATAATTTAAATGTATAATTTCATATTCCCAAACAGTGTAAGGTGCTAATGGTGTATTCATTTTAGGGCTATAATTCCCAACCGTTTTTTTTTTTGGTCCAATTCAACCCCACTTTCTATTTCCAACCCAGTCCTTTCTTTCCTCTCCATAGAGTCCCATTCCAGAAGAGGCGAGGATCCGCTTTGCCACGTTTTCCCTTTTCTCCCTCCTTCACTCCCGGGAGGAGGCGAAGGAGTTCGGGAATATCCGTAAGGGAAGGACAAAAAGGGGGCGGGGTTATGGCAAGAGCGCTCCTTGGCTGCGCGCGCACCTCCTCTTTAACCCTTTCTTCCCCTCTTGCGCCTTTCCTTCGCTTTGGAATTCTTGGGAGAGAAAGAGAGTGTCTGCGCATGCGTGGAAGAGAAAGCAAGCCAGAGAGAGAGAGAGGGATTGAGATTGATTAATTGATTGATCGATTTCGTGTCAAAAGTGCATAAAAATTAGTATAAAACTGATAAAATAAAAGGAGCACAAGCAGCTAAATAATATTATGTATTGTCGAAGGCTTTCATGGCCGGAATCACTGGGTTGTTGTAGGTTTTTTTGGGCTATATGGCCATGGTCTACAGGCATTTTCTCCTGACGTTTCGCCTGCATCTATGGCAAGCATCCTCAGAGGTAGTGAGGTCTCTTGGAACGAGGAAAATGGGTTTATATATCTGTGGGATTACCAGGGTGTGACAAAAGACTATTGTCTGTTGGAGCTAGGTGTGAATGTTTCAGCTGACCACCTTGATTAGCATTTGATTGCCTGGCAGTGCCTGGAGCAATCTTTTGTTGAGAGGTGATTAGATGTCCCTGTTTGTTTCCTCTCTGTTGTTTTGCTGTTGTGATTTTTGAGTCCTTTAATACTGGCAGCCAGATTTTGTTCATTTTCATGGTTTCTTCCTTTCTGTTGAAATTGTCCACATGTTTGTGGATTTCAATGGCTTCTCTGTGTAGTCTGACACGGTGGTTGTGAGAGTGGTCCAGCATTTCTGTGTTCTCAAATAATGTGCTGTGTCCAGGTTGGTTCATCAGGTGCTCTGCTATGGCTGACTTCTCTGGTTGAAGGAGTCTGCAGTGCCTTTCATGTTCCTTGATTCGTGTCTGCTGCGTTTGGTGGTCCCTATGTAGACTTATCCACAGCTGCATGGTACACGGTAGACTCCTGCAGAAGTGAGAGGATCCCTCTTGTCCTTTGCTGAATGTAGCATTTGTTGGATTTTCTTGGTGGGTCTGTAGGTGGTTTGTATGTTGTGTTTCCTCATCAGCTTCCCTATGTGGTCAGTGGTTCCCTTGATGTATGGCCATTGAAATCCACAGGCATGTGGACAATTTCAACAGAAAGGAAGAAACTATGAAAATGAACAAAATCTGGCTACCAGTATTTAAAAACTCAAAAATTACAACAGCAAAACAACAGAGAGGAAACAATCAGGCACATCAAATCACTCTCAACAAAATTTATTTATTTATTTATTTATTTCGAGTACTTCTACCCTGCCCTTCTCAACCCCCGAGGGGGGACTCAGGGCGGTTTACAAAAAGGCACAATTCGATGCCTACACAGAATACACATACGTACAAAACCATAGTTAAAACAATTATCACAGTTAAAACAGTCGGTATATAACACATCAATAAAAGATTCCCCCCAGGCACTGTCAGGCCATTATATGCTAATCAAGGTGGTCAGTTGAAACATTCACACCTAGCTCCAGCAGACAAGAGCCCTTTGTCCCACCCTGCTCATTCCACAGATATATAAACCCATTTTCCTCATTCCAACAGACCTCACTACCTCTGAGGATGCTTGCCATAGATGCAGGCGAAACGTCAGGAGAAAATGCCTGTAGACCATGGCCCTATAGCCCGAAAAAACCCACAAGAACCTAGTGATTCCAGCCATGAAAGCCTTCGACAATACACTAATCAAATACTGTTTACCTACAAGCATCAAGACATTACATATATTAGAAACCAACACTTTGTCATTACTTTATTTTCCAGATCAACAGACTGGGCCACAGCAACGCCTGGCAGGGGACAGCTAGTAATCATTTTTTTTTGTCGTGTCAGGAGTCGCTCCTGTTGTGAGAGAATTGGCCATCTGCAAGGACGTTGCCCAGGGGACGCCTGGATTATTTGATGTTTTTATCATCTTTGTGGGAGGCTTCTCTCATGTCCCTGTATGAGGAGCTGGAGCTGACAGAGGGAGCTCATCCGCCTCTCCTCGGATTCGAACGTGTGACCTGTCGGGTCTTCAATCCTGCCGGCGGAGGGCTTTAACTCACTGCTCCACCGGGGGCTCCTATATATATAGTTCATAATTAGTTCATATAGTTCATAATTACAATAATTATATATATATAATTATTGTAATTATGAACTATGATATTTTACTGATTGTATGTTTTTATGGTTGTAAACCGGGCTGAGTCCCTCTAAGAGGCGAGAAGCTCGGTATAGAAAACTTTGAAATAAATAAATAATAATAAGAAATACTGTTTACCCACAAGCATAAAAAAATGACATAGATTAGAAACCAACACTTTCTCATTACTTTATTTTCCAGATCAACAGACTGGGCCACAGCAACGCGTGGCAGGGCATGGCTAGTAGTCAATAAAACAGAAATAGATACACATATACACAAACACACACATACACAAACAAAACACATATACAAAGACTGGGCCACAGCAACGCGTGGCAGGGGACGGCTAGTAGATAAATAAGAAGTGGGAATGGGATTTGGTCACCTGAGAAAGAGAGATAGAGAGGGGACATTAGGAACATTCTGAACATTAGGAAGAACTCCATCTGAACATGAGGAAGAACTTCCTGACTGTGAGAGCCGTTCAGCAGTGGAACTCTCTGCCCCGGAGTATGGTGGAGGCTCCTTCTTTGGAAGCTTTTAAGCAGAGGCTGGATGGCCATTTGTCAGGGGTGATTTGAATGCAATATTCCTGCTTCTTGGCAGAATGGGGTTGGACTGGATGGCCCATGAGGTCTCTTCCAACTCTGGTTCTATGATTCTAGGGGGCGGAGCCTTTCGCGCCCTCAACCCCTCCCCTCCCATCTTTTGCGCATGCGTGAAAGAGAGAGCGAGAGAGAGGGGAGGCCGAGCGAGAGCCGAATTGAGATTTGAGGCGGTCGGTCGCGTGAGAGAGAGAGAGAAAAAGGGGCGGAGCCGTGCGCGCGCGCTCGAACCCTCCTCTCTCTCTCTCTCTCTCGTGAGCGAGCCAGCCCAGCGTGCACGCGCCCTTGCCAGGCTTGTTGCTCCTCTGAGGTAATTCTCCTCGATGTGAAGCCTCGAAGAGAAGAAGGAGAAGAAGAACAAGAAGGAGCAGCTCTCTCTCTTTGGACCCCTCGCGCCATGGCGGCGAGGAGGCGCTGGCTCCTTTTCCTGGGCTCCTTTTGGGTCGCCTTCCTCTTGGAGCCCAGTGCCAGCGCCGCCGCTGCCTCCTCCTCCCGAAGCGGTGGCTCTCCTTCTTCGCCTCAGCAGCAGCAACCCGCAGGTAAGAGAGAGAAAGAGACAGAGAGAGAGAGAGAGAGGGAGAGCCGGCCATGGCTGCTCTCCTCACTATTGGAACCCACTCTCTCCCTCCCCCCCCCTCTTCCCAGGAATGGTCTTTCCCCGCCTGTGGAACGTTCAGGGAGGGCGAGTGGACTGTGAGGGGGAAAAAGGGGGGGGGAGGGAGGGAAAGGAGATGGAGAGAGGCTGTTGCTCCTTCGGGGTGAGAATGGGAGGGCTCGCCATGGGGGGAGTCATTTTAAGGACTTCTCTTTGGGGTTTATTTGGGGGGGGGGTGTTTCCAGTAACACCCACCAGACTTCTTCTGTTGTGATCAATGGATCAATGCATGGCTTTATGTTTATTTGGGGTGGGGGGGGGGTGGGGGGGGGTGGTTCTAGCAACACCCACCAGATTTCTTCTATTATAGTTATTGAATCTATGCATGGCTTTATGTTTATTTCTTTTTTTGGGGAGGGGGAGTGTTTCCAGTAACACCCACCAGATTTCTTCTATTATAGTTAATGAATCTATGCGTCTTTATCTTTATTGGGGGGGGGGGGGTGTTTCCAGTAACACCCACCAGATTTCTTCTATTATAGTTTATGAATCTATGCATGACTTTATGTTTATTTCTTTTTTGGGGGAGGGGGATGTTTCCAGTAACACCCACTAGACTTCTTCTGTTGTGATCAATGGATTAATGCATGACTTTATACTTATTTGGGGGGGGGGGGAGGGGGGTGTTTCCAGGAACAGCCTCCAGACTTCTATTATGATCAATGGATTAATGCATGGTTTTATGTTGTTGTTTTTTTGGGGGGGAGTGTTTCCAGTAACACCCACCAGATTTCTTCTGTTGTGACCAATATATTAATGCATGGCTTTATGTTTATGGAGGGGGGGGGGGTTCTAGCAACAGCAACCACACTTCTGTTGTGATCAATGGATCAATGCATGGCTTTATGCTTATTTATGTGTGTGGGGGGGGGGGGGAGTATTTCCAGCAACACCCACCAGATTTCTTCTATTATAGTTAATGAATCTATGCATGACTTTATGTTTATTTCTTTTTTGGGGGAGGGGGGTGTTTCCAGTAACACCCACCAGATTTCTTCTGTTGTGATCAATGGATCAATGTATTACTTTATGTTTATTTTGGGGGAGGGGGTGTCTGGGAGCGTTTCCAGTAACACCCATCAGACTTCTTCTGTTGTGATCAATGGATCAATGCATGGCTTTATGTTTATTGGGGGGGGGGGGTGTTTCCAGCAACAACCACCAGATTTCTTCTATTATAGTTAATGAATCCATGCATGACTTTATCTTTATTTGGGGGGGGGGGGGTGTTTCTAGCAACAGCCACCACACTTCTGTTGTGATCAATAGATCAATGCATGACTTTATGTTTATTTTTTGGGGGGGGGGGTCCAGGAACAGCCTCCAGACTTCTTCTATTGTGATCAATGGATTAATGCATGGTTTTATTTGTGTGTGTGTGTGTGTGTGTGTGGGGGGGGGGTGTTTCCAGCAACAGTCACCACACTTCTGTTGTGATCAATGGATCAATGCATGACTTTATGTTTATTTTTTTGGGGGGGGGAGTGTTTCCAGGAACAGCCTCCAGACTTCTGTTGTGATCAATGGATCAATGTATTACTTTATTTTGGGGGGGGGGATGTTTCCAGCTACAGCCACCACACTTCTGTTTTGATCAATGGATTAATGCATGATTTTATGTTTATTTTTTTGGGGAGGGGGGAGTGTTTCCAGCAACAGCCACCAGATTTCTTCTATTGTGATCAATTGATCAATGTATTACTTTATTTGGGAGGGAGGGGGGATGTTTCCAGCAACAGCCAACACACTTCTGTTGTGATCAATGGATCAATGCATGACTTTATGAGGTTTTTGGGGAGTTTCAACATCCACCAGATTTCTTCCATGGTAGTTAATGAATCAATGCATGACTTTATGTTTATTTTTTTGGGAGGGGGGTAGTGTTCCTGCAACAACCATCAGATTTCTGCTATTGTTGTTATTATAGTTGTAATCAGTGAATTAATGCATGACTTTATGGGTTTCTTTGGGGGTGTGTGTGAATGTATCCAGCAGCAACCACAGATTTCTTCTATTGTAGTTAATGAAGCAATGCATGACTTTATGTTTATTTTGGGGGGGGGGGGGGGTGTTTCCAGCAACAACCACCAGATTTCTTCTGTTGTGATCAATGGATCAATGCATGACTTTATGTTTATTTTGGGGGGGGGGGTGTTTCCAGAAACAGACTCCAGATTTCTTCTATTGTGATCAATGGATTAATGCATGACTTTATGGGTTTTTTTGGGGGGGGGGGTAGTGTTTCAAAACCCACCACATTTCTTCTATTGCCGTTAATGAAGCAATTCATGACTTTATTTTTATTTGGGGGGGGGGGTTCAATAACACCCACCAGATTTCTTCTATTGTCGTTAATGTTGTTGTAGTCGTAATCAGTGGATTGATGCATGGCTTTATGGGTTTCTTTGGGGTGTGTGTATGTGTGTGTCTGTGAATGTTTCCACCAGATTTCTTCTATTGTAGTTAATGAATCATTGCATTGTTTATTTTTATAATATTTTATTATTGGATATTTTTTTGGGGGGGGGGTGTTTCCAGCAACAGCCAGCATACTTCTGTTGTGATCAATGGATCAATGCATGACTTTATGAGGTCTTTGGGGAGAGGAGAGTTTCAACATCCACTAGATTTCTTCTATTGTAATTAATGAATCAATGCATGACTTAATGTTTTTTTTTTTGGGGGGGGGGGGGTAGTGTTTCCAGCAGCAACCACCAGATTTCTTCTCTAGTAGTTAATGAAGCAATGCATGACTTTATGTTTATTTGGGGGGGGGGGGGGGTGTTTCCAGCAACAACTCCCAGACTTCTATTGTGATCAATGGGTTAATGCATGGCTTTATGGGTTTTTTTGGGGGGGGGTATCAAAACCCACTGGATTACTTCTATTGTAATTAATGAATCAATGCATGACTCTGTTTATTTTTTTTTTGATTGGGAGGAGTGTTTTCAGCAACAACCACCAGACTTCTTCTATTGTGATCAATGGATCATGCATGACTTTATGGGGGGGGGGGGTTGGTGGGTGTTTCCAACAACAACTACCAGATTTCTATTATGATCAATGGATCAATGCATGACTTTATGTTTATTTTTTGGGGGTGGGTGAAAGTGTTTCGAGCAACAACTACCAGACTTCTATTGTGATCAATGGATTAATGCATGACTTTATGTTGGGGGAGTGTTTCCAGTACCTTTATGTTTGGGTGTGTGTGTGTTTCCAGCAACAACCACCACATTTCTTTCATTGTGATCAATGGATCAATGCATGGCTTTATGTTTGGGGGAGTCTTGGTATTCAAACCCATCAACCCCCACCAAAAAGAAAACCAAAACACCCTACATTGTATATTTTAAGTTGTATTGCAATGCTTTTAGTTGTGAGCTGCTTCAGGTCTCCGTATGGAGAGAAAAAGCAGGATATAACATAACCATAATAAACATAATTATATTTTTTGTGTCTGGAGTGACTTGAGAAACTGCAAGTCGCTTCTGGTGTGAGAGAACTGGCTGTCTGCAAGTATGTTGCCCAGGGGAGGCCCAGATGTTTGATGTTTTTACCATTCTGTGGGAGGCTTCTCTCATATCCCTGCATGAGGAGCTGGAGCTGACAGAGAGAGCTCACCCACTCTTCCTGGATTCGAACCGCTGACGTGTCCATTGCGCCATTGGGGACTCCTGACATAATACCATTGTGCCACTGGGAGCTCCTAACATAATAGTAATAATACACAAAAACTCTAAAATCAGGACAGTAAATAAAGAGCAACACTCAAAAATCGGAGGAATTCTAGACAAGAATCTGATCTGGTCATTGACCATAATAAAGTTTACTTACTTACTTACAGACAAGAATCAATCAGGGCCAGCTAACACCTCCCAACAAAGGATTCCAGGCTTTGAAGCTGCAAGGCCATTCAATACTAATAAAGGTGGCCATTTGCAACATTCACACTTGCCTCAAGCAGACAAGAGTTCTTTCTCCCACCCTGGACATTCCACAGATATACTAACCCTCTGAGTTCCTCTGAGCACCATTCTATGCCAGAGATGTCTTTATTTTCTTTTTTTCAGTGGCTCTCTTTCACGCCCCTCTCCAGCAACAAACCCAGAGCCCTTCCATACAGCCATATAACCCAGAATATCAAGCCAGATAACCCACAATACCTGCTTTGGACTGGGGTATCTGAGTCCACACTCCCATATAATCCAGTTTGACATAGATGTTATACAGCTGTGTGAAAGGAACTCAAGAGTCCTGTCCTAAGCACTTTTGTCATTCAGAGATTTCTTTTAAAAAGGATCCCTATGTTTGGGAGTGTTGGTGTTCAAGCCCCCTGAAAACAAGCAAGGGACCCACAAGGATCCCATCCTGCAAGTCTCTGAGCCCTTTTATATACATATCAGAGATTTCTTCATTTATTTTATTAAAAATTGAACCCCTTGTGCCTGAAAGGGACGTTAGTGTTGATCTTCTAACCCCTTCAAACACACAAAAACCAAACAAACAAGCAACTCACAAGATTGCCATCCTGAGCCCTTTGAGATGCCAGGGATTTCCTTTATGTTTTTCAATGAATCTCCTGTGTCTGGGGCTGTTGCTGGTGTTCTGATCCCCTCCAACCAAACCCCACTTGTACATTTCAATATGATTTATTGAAAATTTCAGTTTTTTTTAGTCTGTTAGTCCATTGAATGTTCTATGGGTCGTGCAACTAATTGCCATGCAGTTTCCACTTCTATCCCCAATGGAATGTTAGTGTGCATACTGAATTCCAAACTAATTTCCCTCCGAGGTGGCATCTGTATTGAAGAATTAAAGCAGTTTGACACACAAGCAAGCATCCTATTCCTGCACGCCTCTGAGCACTTTTACTCGTGTGAGGGATTTCTTTATGGTTTTTTTTAATGCCAAGGGATGCTACTGTTGGTATTCAGTCTCCCTCTAACTACAACCCAGGAAAGCCCCCCATATAAGCAAGGGTCCTGTCTTGCACGCTTCTCTGAGCCCAGGGGGTATTTATAGAGCGGCCATGGAGACAGAAGGGTTTGCCTATTGCTCCTTCTGCAGCAGACCGAGGGCCTTGCGTAGGAGTGGGCAGTGATTTCTTGCGGCCCCTTCCTTCCCTTCCCCAGCCTTGCCGTTTGTCTCTGTATGTGCGTATTACGTAGTATCGCTTGAGTATCCTTTCTCTGCTTGGAACCAGAACCATTTTGGCATCCCTCCCACCCTAGATTTTGGAATATTTGTCTATGCATAATGAGGCATTTTGGAGATGAGACCCAAGTCGAAACACAAATACTGCTTATGTTTCATGCGTGCCTTGCTCACATTGCCTGAAGGGAATGCTGTATACTTGTCGTCATTTTGTGTGTGAAACCGAGTTGTATTTCTAGTGTCAAATGTGTCACTCATCTCAGACACTCATATAGATAATTTTGGATTTTTGGATAAGGGATATGCAACCTGTATGGGTCTTTTGTTGCTAAATGTTAAAAATGGATGTGGAGATTGAGGCTACTCTGTGAATGCGTGTAGGAAAAAAGGAAGAGAGGTGGACAAGAGACTTTGAGAAGGGGACTCCCTGGCATAAATCTGTCACTGGCTATTTAAAGGCACCCCCCCCCCTTTGTGTAGAAAGACAGACAGTAGCAGGAGAGGAGCTGGGGGAATATTGGTTGCACTTGTAAGAGTTGTGCTGTATATGACACGTTTTGTGTACCAGCAGAGGCCACTGCACACCTCCGTAGTAGGTGGTTACTCATGCTATCATCTACTACGCTGTACAGAAAGGAGGGGGAAGCCACCGCAAAAACGATTCCTCAGTTCTGTATTCATCAATGAATAGTTCGCAGAGAGCGTTTACTCGTTCTTTCTTTCTCTTGCTCTCTCTGCTATTGATTGGATTTGGGGAAGGAATTCTCCTGAAATCAAGACTGTGCTATTGCTTTTCTGAAAACCCTCCATTCACTGCACACAGCCCTGCTTTTAACACTCGAAATTGGGCAAGGTGTAAATGCTGTGAATGTTAAGCATTCTGGAGTTCTGTTGAATTCAGCTGTATGCCCTCCCATTATACTGATGTCATTGTGATGTGCAGCAGAATCCCGAGTATGTTTTACCCTGAAATAAGGTCTTTTGTACCCTGTGGAGCATTTTCCTAGGTGCTATTGCATAGGATTGCTGCTTTGATGTATTTCAGTCATCAGTGAGTTGGCTGCTCCTTAAGTAGCATTTTATGGTATCATAAGTAAAGTAAATTAACCGCAAGTAACACACACTAGCATAATAAAGACATGTACTGTAACAGGCTGCTTTTTTTTTTAACTGTCGTGGGTATCTGCATTAGAAAAGATTGATGTTAAGATAGGAAAAAAATTGAAATATTTTTCTTTGTTTCAAAAAATCTGAAACTGAAAAACTATGATCTCTACTATGTTCAAATACTGGGTTTAGGAATGAAGCAGTTTTTATTTATTTATTTATTTACCGTATTTATATACCGCCTTTCTCAGCCCAAAGGCGACTCAAGGCGGTTTACATTCGGCATAATTCAATTCCCCCAACAACATAAAATACAATTAAAAACATTAGCATATAAAATATAGCTTCATAAAAAGTCAATAAAAACATAAATCCTCAGCGTCTCTTTACTAAAATCACTATTCAATCGCATTGCCATTTGTTCTGTGGTCTTTCATTGCCTGTTACATTGCATTTGCAAATACTTGCTCGAAAAGGGAGGTTTTAACCTTTTTGCAAAATGTTAAGAGGGAGGAGGCCAATCCAATATCCCTAGGGAGGGCGTTACACAGCTGAGGGGCCACCACTGAGAAGGCTCTATGTCTCGTTCCCGCCAAACGCATCTGTGACGGAGGCGGGACCAAGAGCAGGGCCTCCCCAGACGATCTTAAACTCCCAGATGGTTCATAAGGGGAGATTTGTTCAGACAGGTAAGCTGGGCTGGAACCTTTTAGGGCTTTATAGGCTAAAGCCATATAAAACCCTAAATGGGCTGTATTTATTACATTTGTCATTGGTCTTACTAGTTTTCCATGTCATATATTGGGGAGATTTTTTTAAACATTTTGATTTGCTTCTCATAAATGTATATCTTTTGATTACATCATATTGCTGAAACTATTAAAAGTAAATGTAAAAAGAGAGATATATAGCAAAAGGGACAGGTAGCCATGTTTCTTGCAGTATCTTGGTGCCATTGTAAGAAGTTCATGTGCCAGGAAAGTTGGCCATGGTCATTTCCTTTTGGCATTTGAGTAGAAAGAAATCTCACCTTATTTGTCAATGATCTTTCCAAAGATAATACTTCTGAATTGTGAAGCATATCTGGAAATCTGTTGCAGCTAGGGTCAATTGATATTCCACTGATGGCAATAGTGGAGTTGATTTCTGTGTTGGTGATTTTGCCATTCCACAGGACCATGTTTTTCTCCACCTTCCAGCACTTTTAAGTAGATCCCGAAAATGCATGGAGACTTCTGGGGGAGGGCATGACATAGATGAGGTTGTCCTCCTCCAAATCTTTCAAACTACTTCTGCCAGCTGAAAGACACAGCTAGATTTCCCTCCAACCCATTGTACTTCAAATGTTTTGAGTTACATTTCCCATCATGGTAGTTGCTTAGCTAAAATATACAATGGACATCACTTTGAGGAAAGCTATTTTTTTTAGTTCTTGTCCTAAATGATTGCCAATGTCTTGGAGGATCACAAGGCTTAGGATTGACATAATGAACTAGTGTGAGTGTAAGAACATTTCAAATGATGTAAAATGCTACATCTATATTATGCCCTTGATGTGGTTTATCATACGGTCTTGTTTCATGTTTTGATGTGAGTGGAAGCATACTTGAGAGCTATTAAGTGGGAAAAGAAATGTGGGTGTATATGTGAATTAAAAGCAGGCTCTGCAAAACTGGTTTGTCCATAGTTTAAGAAGGAAAACAATGTAGAACATATCTAAATGTCTATACATAGTATTATCTGTATCAGGGGTTCACAAACTTTTGAAACTGAGGGCCAAGTCACAGTCCCTCAAACTGTTGGAGATCTGGATTATAATTTGAAAAAACATGAATGAATTCCTATGCACACTGCATACTTTTAACAAAAATAAATGTATTAGTATTGTAATGGGAAGTGGGCTTTCTTTTGGTTGATGAGATAGGATTGTTGTTGTTGTTGTTGTTGTTGTTATTGTTTGCTTTCAAGTCGTTTCAGACTTAGGTTGTCCTTAGCGAGGGTGAGGTAAATGATCTTGGAGGGCCGTATCCGGCCCCCAGGTCTTAGTTTGAGGACCCCTGATCTATATGTTAGTGTCCTGCAAGCATAGATGCATATTATTGTGTATCATGGAATGTTGGCCACTTGCAGATTGAAGTCCACATCAGATTTGTGAATTGTGAATGGAATGAACACAGTCTAGTGTTCTGCTCTGTGTTCAGATTGGCTTATGGCTGATGGAAAGTAGTTCTAGTGTCATGCAGTGATTTGAGCATTGGACTACAACTCTTGAATGTCCACTTGGACATGGCAGCCTTCTGAGTGACGTTGGGCAAGTCATATTCTCTCAGCCACAGAGACAGGCATCTGAACACATCTTGCCAAGAAAAGTGGAAATACAGCACACAACAAACAACGATGTTCTCTTTGCACATGTTTCCCAAATATCAACTGTCTAGATATCTTGAAGACACTTTTTTCCAGTAATTTTTTACAGCAAACTATGAGTGAACCAGCGAATGTGGCAAGAAATATTTTAAATAAAGCCTCTATACATATATAGAGGAGAAATCTGCTGTATTTTTTCCATAAGCTCTACATCTCTCCTTTCAGTTAGCTTCCCTTGGAAAATGGCAGTTCTGTTGTATCTTTGCATTGCCAGTGGCTGAGGATTTGTCAGAATTGCCTGTTCTTGGAGATAAATTAGCCTGGTTTTGAGATTTGTAAAAATAACAATCACTTTACAAAAGTATGCAATAGAAGAAACAAGCACACAGCAATAGGATCAAAACCATCAATTAAGTAGAGAGACAGATCAATTAAAACTAAAACAGGAATAGAAAACAATGCTAAGCAATATCAAAACAACAACATACTTTTAAATGCCTGGGAAAATAAAAATACCTTTGTCTAGTCCCTAGGTGGGGATCTAGGAATGATGAACTGCAGTATTATCTCCCTAACTGCCAGATCTAATGGGTACTTTAGGGCCATATTTGTGCCAGCAGATTTCAGT
Source organism: Anolis sagrei (assembly GCF_037176765.1). Lineage (NCBI taxonomy): Eukaryota > Metazoa > Chordata > Lepidosauria > Squamata > Anolidae > Anolis > Anolis sagrei. The sequence continues at coordinate 31,256,001 of NC_090029.1, read as the reverse complement.
AAAGTTTTTGAAAGGCAAGGCCACGTGCAGTCCGTTGCAGTAATCCAAATGAGGGATATCTGGGCTTCAGTTATTCATGCTGTGATAATATGTATCTTGGTAGGTTCATAGCTGGTTTATCAGGATACGCTACTAAATGGTATTCCATGTCACAAAAAACACCTAATCACAAAATGGATTAGTGAGCACTTTCAGGCTATGAACCTGGTTCTTTACTGGATGTACCACTCTTTCTAAACTTACGAAGCACCACATATCTGGACAGACAAACCACCCATTTACATTAACTCCATTTTGCTGAGACTGAGCTTGTATTGTGGTGAATCATGCATTAAATCTTTTTATCTCACCTGGGTGGGAGACATGCAAGAAGAAAATTAAAAAATAAAAGAACTAGAAGAACTGGGTTCCATCTACATACTGTTGACACCCTGGTGATGTTACCCTTGAATTCATTATTAAATAGCAATTAACACATTTGTCCTGGGGCGGCTGAATTACAATGTGAGAATGGAATGCCAGCACTAGGAACCTTAGTGACATATCATTTTATAGTTCAAATATAGTTGACCACAGTGGCTGTTTCCATTATAACAAGAAGAACAAATTGGAGACATGGTGAGATGGTTGGGATTGTGGAGTGAAAGACTAGAACTTTCTTCTCTTCCTCTCTTGGTTATTCTTACAGCATTTGTGAAGCATTTCAAACATTCCTTCATGTACAAAATGAAGAATGGGGTGATGCACATATATGTGTGAGGTATATAGACGATATAGAGTTAACCACTTAGATTTATCCATAACTGTTCCCTTTCATGGAGATTGAGATTGCCTGGAGAGGCCCTGCTCTCAGTCCCACCTCCTTTGCAGGTGCAGTTGGTGGGGACGAGGGACAGGGCCTTCTCAGTGGTGGTCCCTCAGCTATGGAACTTACTCCCCAGTGAAATCAGGACAGCCCTCTCCCTTCTGACCTTCAGAAAGAAATTAAAGACATGGCTCTAGGACCAAGCCTTTGGATAGAAATTTAGTGCAATAAGTGAAGATGAAATATGTTCGTTCAAATACATTGGTAGACAGTAGGCATGTTGAGAATGACTGGCAGAGATTATTAATGTAAGCCTGAAATGATCCTATTCTATTTTTTTACAGTAGTCTTTCTACGCTGTGTAATGTTTGCCTGTCATTTCTTGCCATCACATCAGACTTTGGTGCTTCCCCCCATGATGTGATTATGTTTTCTCACTTTGAGGTATTCTAAAATACATTCTAAGCTATGTCACAAGGTAGGGGTTACAATTATGTATAGAAATGTGTATAAAATTCAAAATAGAGTTGCTTTGTTTGTAAGAAGCTATTTTTTCACATTATTTAACTTCAAAAAAGGAAATTGAATTTAAACATTTAAATATTCAGATCACAGAATTGGTGGCAGTTATTTGTCAAGGGAATTTTCTTTCCCTTCTGCTATCTCCTCTCCCCTATTCGCCCCCCCCCCCAGCCTTAAATGCCACCTAAAAATGGCTCCAAAAAGTTTCCCAGACCTTTTTTTGGAGTTGGAGGCATAAATAGGGCTTCAGTGGGAAGATTGCTCCCTTCTGATTCAGCGGACTGTTCTACCAATGGGTATTGAATGTTGGATGCTTTCCAAAAACTTTGAATAGCCCCCCTTTCTTGTTATATTATTAGTATAAGTTGTAAATATTTTTTTCAGTTGTGAGAAGTAAGTCCTCTTTATTGATCATCACATAATATTTTATGTCAGTAGGCTAGGACAATAACCTGGGAGGATTTTTGAGCTTTGATGAGAAATACAAAACATTAATTATCGAACCTAATAGTTCTGAACCTAATTTTCATTTAAGTGTTTTAAATCAAAAATAATAATGGAAGGAAGGCTCCTCATCTCGCTTCCATAGTTTAAAAACTGCTTCTAAATTTTTTGGTTAACATTTACACCTGTAAAATATCTTTTCCTGTTTTTATGCTCTGCAGTTGCTTTTGCCATTTTTTTTCTTATTCATGTTTTATTTCTCCTTGTTTGATCCTGACCAGCTAAGGATCTCATATGTTGTCTCAGTGTTTGATAGTTCATCGGTTTTAGTTACGTATTCATGAAGGGGATGTGAAGTTTCCAATACTAATTACATAGAATTTTAAAAATTGCTCTGATTGACCACTTTTTTATTCTTTTTGCATTGCTCCTTGAAAACTTTCCAGAATGCTCCCCGTTTTTCATTTCTGATGAAGCTTTTCATGAAACAACTCTCAGTGTCCTCCAATTTTGGCTCGGCAGGGCCTAGTATTGCACACAACAAGCTCATTCTGCTTGTTAGGACTCCCTCCAGCTTTACTTGAAGCTTTTTCTATCAACCCCTTTCACACTTTTTGAAGCATAACTAGATCCTTTCTTTCACATGAGCATGCAATGAATCTTTGCAGACTTAAGAACACCAACTAGTCTTCAAAACCGAAATATTTCCATGCCAAGTGCCAGGATTTGGTGCAGATGGTTTGACTGAAACATGCCCTTTCAAATAGATCCTTTTTTGTGAGTCTTTACCGAGTAGTCCAAGTTTTTCATCATACTTTCCCAATAGCCTTGAAAGAAGGCCATTGGGTTGTGAAATCCTTTAAGTTATATCAAGGCATTAACAAACTGCAGAGCTTCTGCTTGTATGTTCAAGGCCTGCTTTCTGTAATTGTGAGGTCATGTGTAGCCATTATGCAGTTCCAAAGATACCCAGCTGTGACATGTTTGCAAGGTTTTTCTTTTTGCTTTTCTGTAGTTACAGCCAGGGGGTATTGGAGAGAAGAAATATGAGGTAGGGGGCTACATTCTCCGCTGTTGCAGATGGCCAGTTAGAGGTTTCTGCATTCCTTCCCACCCACGTTGTTAAATGACATCATGCTAAATATACTGTGAGATGCTTCACTTTATTTGGGTCATAAACCCACTTGAGAGTTGAATGAAATTATGGATCCCCCCAATCAAAAATATCACTTAAAATATTAAGTGTAACAGGAAATAAAAGAAAAAAAATCCTTAGTTTGTGAATACCTGGAAACCCATCCAAGAACTACCCCGCCCCAATTAGGAACTCTTGCTCTGTATAGATGGCCACGCACAAGACCTTATAGCTTCTTGAATGGCCCTGAATCCACCGGTTGAAGTCTGAAATATATTGATAGTGAGATTCTGTGTTCTCTGAAAATCCTTTCCTATTGTTTACATTTTATATTCCTTAGGAAATGCTGTGCAATTAAAACAAATTGATACAAGTTAATAAACAGAGGCTGGGTAGCCATCTGTCGGGGGTGCTTTGAATGCGATTTTCCCGCTTCTTGGCAGGGGGTTGGACTAGATGGCACATGAGATCTCTTCCAACTCTGTGATTCTACTATTCTAAGTGTGGGTTCCTGCATTTGAGGTAAAGCTCTAAAATTTACCCCTTATCTTTAAGCAAGGCTGTGCTCTGGATAATGAGATAGGAAAGGGATGGGAGACCGATTTGCATGAGACACCTATATTCTGCTACTTATTAGGGTCTGGAGAAGTGAGGAATAGATCCCATCCCCATAAGGAGGAGTTCAGGCTGCAAAGCATCATAGAAATACCCATATTTCTTTTAAAAAACTGTAAGGATTCCCCCTGTCAATGAAAGCAAATACTTTATTTATTTTCTTAGCTTTGATGTGCTGGTAGGGCATGGGAGACAATATTGGCCCCTGCCTCCTTCTCTTAAGATTTTTGTTCCTATTTTTAAATTACATAAGTCATAGACTTGGAACAGATGGCAAGCACCATTTAGTCCAACCCCTTGCCATGCAGGAACACAGAAATAAAGAACTCCTTAGAGACCATCCAAGCTCTTTTTAAAAAAAAATACAGAGAAAGGGAGGCCACCTCCACCTACCTGTGTTCTCCATTGGTATAAACTGAACTGTTTGTGCTTCAGTCAAATGGCATGCATGTTAATAAAATGGATTAGTCATATAGTTTTTAACCCGTGAATTTTAAAGTAAATTATGTGTTGTAACCACCAATTTGTATTTTTATACCTATCATCATTTTTGATGTTGCTGTTTTAATGTCTTACGTTTTAATTTGGAGTGGCAAGATGAAGCTCAATAGTCATGTTATTAACATGGCTGTATTCTTGCTGGCACATAGAAGCCAAATGTGTTTACTACATAAATGGGTGTGTAGAATACTTTCTGTAAACGAGTCAAACCTGAAATGCCAAAAGTCCAATGTGTGGTGCCTTCAAAAATGTAAGATAAAATTATTTATTTATTTATTTATTTATTTAGAGCTTTTATAACCCGGTCTTCATGACCTCCAAAGAGGGACACAGGCTGGCTAACAACAGAAAATTCATACACAATAAGCTAAAACGTAATAACATCATAATACAGTAATACATTAAAATACATTAAAATACAGATCAAATAATTACATACAGCCAAATCGTCAAGGTAAAGTCACAAGATCAAGGTAAAGTCACAAATGGAGTTGGTTATCACTTCACTATGGCACTTTAATAGCATTACGTATACAGTTGTCCTTCCACATTTGTAGGTTTAACCTTCATGGGTTTGTTTAGTCATGGATTATTGGCATTGCTACTCTACGCCATGTTCAGTAGGGATATGGATAACATTGGGGTCCATCTTGAGCTGTGTTCAGGAAAGTCGAGCTTAGTCAGTGATCAAATCTTTTGTTTCTGGCAGGAAATCAAATGATGGGGTGGGACATGTATGTGTCCCTACTCAGGTGGGGAGAGGGTGGTATGCAGCGAGCATGAAGAGAAAGGGTGGCTCATGCCTGTGCCTCCAAGGCGGATGGAGCAGGATGAGGAGGAGAGAACTAGGGTGGGCAGGTAGGATGGCAGCCGTGGCAAGAGAAGGGCAAGGGCAGCCAGAAGGGGCTATGGCAGTTGATGTTATGGCAACAACACTTTCTCTGTCTGTCCTGGAGACTCACACCCCCAAATAATGTAAATCTTAAAATATACAGTCACTTTTATCCCTTTCATGTGGTGCATCAAAAGGCTCTTGTGTCATAGCTAGTAAAATATAAAGAACTGATGGGAATTTGAGCACTTATGAAGTATGTTTACAAAAAAATAGAGTTATTATAATTTTTCCTAGTTTTCAACAGACCTCACAACCTCTGAGGATGCCTGCCATATATGCAGACGAAATGTCAGGAGAGAATGCTTCTGGAACATGGCCATACACGTTGATGTTATTATTTGCTTGTTTGTGTTTTATTTTGCTTGTAATTCTTGGGCTTGGCCTCATGTTAGCCGCCCCGAGTCCCGTCAGAGAGATGGTGGTGGGGTATAAATAAAATTATTATTATTATTATTATTATTATTATTATTATTATTATTATTATTATTATACAGCTCGAAAAACTGACAACAACCTAGTGATTCCAGCCATGAAAGCCTTCAACAGTACGTTAAGATTTTACAGAGCCACCTTGTAGCATGTTTATATTGTAATGTAGCTACTTTTCTTTTTTGTTTTGTAAGAACGACTTTTGGATAAAATGATTTGTGTTGTAAAAGGTAAAAATAAACACCAGCCCCTTCTTAAAAACTTCCTAGATGAACACTAATAAGTTCCAGATACTTTTGTTGCATTTTAAACTTTCTATATGTGGAAAGCGTTGAAGGACGAAGGATCAGAAATCAGTTACTCTGTGTCAGAGTGAGGAAGATAGACACATTTTAGTACCTGTTTGGTGGTTTGTGATTTCTAATGCGATGTGTAAAACCTTTCATGCAAATGTACATAGATAAGGCTAGGTCATATTTATTAAAAAACTTAATACTTTTTTAAAATCCTAAAGCTGTTCTTAATGGTCAAGATCCAGTATCAGGTATCAGATTCAGTTTGCTGTCGAGAGTCAGTGGAACTGAGACCTCATCCTTATAGCATGGCACTAAAATCTAGATTGTTGTTGTTGTTTACTTAGGTTATGCACCATACTAAAAATATTTTGCATTGAGTAGTAACAACAATGTCAAATCAATTTCAGTGCCAGGTTGTGGCACAAGTTCTGGAAAAAAAGGGGTGTGTGTGTGAATACTTAAGCAAAGCCCTGATGTGTATCCATTACATCAGTGTATGTAAGCATCTTTACAACAAGTACAATGTTACATCTGGTTCTTGGGCTGCCCTACTAACACCCAGGCTAGGAAATTAAGTATCCAAAACAGATATTTTCCTAGTTTTAACATATTGTATTCCTTTTTTTGTCTTTCTCATTTTTCTAAATCTGTTTGGCGAAAAATAGTGAATTCTGTTTTCTTTTTCTATGAGATTGTCATTGCACATGTTTAAGGTTCTTGTATTGAGTAGTAGAATGAATAGATAGATAGACAGCATTTGTGGTTTGATTGTTTCTTTTTATCATTACCTGCCATTTTATGTGGCAAAGTTGGTGTAAAATATCATCCATCATATTCTGTTTCTTGCATTTTTCAGCTGTTTTGAAAAATTGTAACATTTTCTATTGACCTTTGGGGAGTTTTGTATTTTGACACGTTAGAAGGGCTTTAGGATTGTTTGGGAGAACACTAGGCAGTTTTTGGTTCTGAAATAGCATAATTTGTAAGGTGAACACAATTGGCATAGGCGGTAGGAAATTGTGGCAGTTATGGATATGACCTTGAAGGAGCTGGGGGTGGTGACGGCCGACAGGGAGCTCTGGCGTGGGCTGGTCCATGAGGTCACGAAGAGTCTGAACGAATGAACGAATGAACAACAAATGGATATGAGTTGAAGTACATATAAGTCCAACTGTGGCATAGAATCAAATCTGTTTTTCTGATTATCTTTCCTACACCATACTTTCCCACCGTTTGCTTTTCATTGATCTATATATAATTCAAGGCATGAGAATTGTGCATGTACTTAATACCATTCCAGTGCATACTATACATATTTGAGACTTGTGGAATTTTTGGCATAGAAGCTACCATAACTTGAAAAAACACTTCTTACATAGAGAAAGGAAATTGCTACAAGTGTTGAAGCCATAGAAAAAATATAGTCCCCCAAGAAAAATGGCTGCATTACATTATTTTTTTCTTTTCAGATCTGAAAAATATAATATTAGTACCTTTACCGATTGAATGTCACCATTCTTCACATCTCTGTTCTTCCAATTTTGGCAGGCAATCTTCCAGTTTTGATGTTAGTCATGTTGTGATCTTCATAGTGAATCATTGGACAATTCAGAAAATGTCCTGGGATCTGAAGGCAGTATTTCATATGCATGATAATACCTTGTGCAGGCATGTTTCAGCACAGATGTGCTAGTAAAATTACTGGAGAGACTGTAGACATCATTTATAATTGCATGTTTATACTCATATGCATACAGTCTGTCTTTTCTGCACACACAGATACACACTTTTAAAATGATTTTAAATAATACAGTCTACCTGCCACATTTACGAGCTTAACTTTTACAGATTTGATGAATACCATATGTTCTCTCTAGGATGCCCTCTAGGTCTTCCAGGGTGACTCTATAGTCAACTTCTGCCAGAAGCTCTGCTAAGATTTCTAAAGTTTACTTTGTAATGCAGAATGTACAAGTTGTTGCTTTTTCTTAAGGACTTGATCAACAACAGTCTTGGTAAATTGTGATATATTTATCTCTGGAGAGTACATAACAATAAACTATGTTTATCTAGTGTTCTTAAGATTCTTTTGGCTTATGTGGAACCTTAAACATGTAATATCCTGCTACGTGGCTGTAAATATTTGTTGCACAGTTGTAAATACTGCTGTTGGTGTCTAGCGTAGGAATACACTGTCTTGAAAGTTTGAGATGTTTGGTTTTCAGTAATAAATTTCTTGTTTTTGTTTAGCGGAATGCTTTTTAAAAGTTTTAGTCAGTTTTGTGCAGTGTATCTTCTCCTAGGGATTTACGAAGTTAAAGCTGATAATGTACACATGTATTTATTGAGGGTACGTGAGTTTATATGTAGTGTAGAATAACAGATTCTTATTATAAAAGTAACTGGAAGCTTGTGACAAATCTACAAGAGTATGTAGATGGCTGAAGGATGTCACTTGCAAACAGTACTTTCTTGGCATGTTTCTCTTACAGATGACATGATCAGATGTAGTAGATGATACGAACTGTCTTGCAGTTTGCTCCTGGTGGATTGTACTACTTAGTCTTGGTTCATTGGTTTGCTTCCAACTTATGCTTGCAACCTAATTGTCCTGTCCTCAGCTCCACAGTGTACTGACGGCTGCTCTGCATGTGAGGACTAGTGATAGTTCATAAATAGTTGGGTTACATCATGAATTATACTTGCGAGGAAATACTGCAAGTTTGTAAAAGTACCCTAATTTGAATAGGCAGAGATTTTCAACCTGTCTTCAGCATACCTTTTGAAAATATTTGTATTTGGAATAAAATTACTTTTGTCTGTTGTCAGAATACTAAGTTCTGTAACTCTATTGGTATGCAGTTTTTGGCTGCACTTTCTTTCTAGCATTTGAATACTTGAAGGCATGCTAAGAATTTGTCAAGGCAAACTGCTGAGGCAATAGTTTATTGTGGCACATATTTTTGCAGTTAGGAGTTTATTTAAAGCAGTCTAAATATCCTAAAGGCACCAAATCCCATCTGATCTTGGAAGCTAAGCAGGGTCAGTCCTGCTTAATACTGGGATGGACAACTGTTAATGAGTACCAGGTGCTGTAGGCTCTATTTCAGAGGAAGGAACTCGCAAAACTACCTCTAAATATTCCTTGCCTTAAAAAATCCCATGAAATTAATGGGGTTGCCTTAAGTTGGAAGGCAACTTGAAGGCACAAACACAGTTTATTTAAATGAGTGGAGTGGATGTTGCTAGAAGCATATCTTTAAATATAGAGTAATTATACTGTTAAGATCTGATATCAAATTACATTAATTGACTATTAAATGAATCATTTGGTAACTGCTGAACTTTTAAATATAGGAATCTGTCCTGCCAAGTCAAACTGTTGGTCCATGTAATTCAGTATTCTCTCCTCTGTAAAGATTGACATGGCACTCAGTTTTCAAAGCTGAGTGTTTCCTACCCTGATCTCAAAATGGTAGCAATTAACCTGGCACCATGGTGCTCTAGAACTGAGGTCTTCCATTAAAACTTTATTAACTTTCTGTTTTGTTTGTAGGAAAATCTTGTACTCAAATTGCAAGTAGTAGCTCCTACCATTAAGAGTATCTAAGTCATGTTCCCTGAAATGATATAATACTAGAAACATGAGCATAAGAGGACAATATTTACTTTAGTTGGACTAATTAATGTAACTTTGAGTAATAGCAGCTTGCCTATGTGGTAACTTGTTTTGAACTTGCTTTTTCATGCAGATATTTGGCATTTTTAGGGGGTTTTTTTCATGTCAGGAGCGACTTGAGAAACTGTGTGAGGGAATTGGCTGTCTGCAAGGACGTTGCCCATAGGACACCCGGATGTTTAATGTTTTTTACCATCCTTCTGGGAGGCTTCTCTCATGTCCCAGCATGGGGAGCTGGAGTTGACAGAGGGAGCTCATCCGTACTCTCTCAGGATTTGAACCTGCGACCTGTCATTCTTCAGTCCTGCCAACACAAGTGTTTAACCCATTGTGCCACCGGGGACGCAGGCATTTTTAGTGTTGATGTACTATAAGCCTTTTCCTCTCAGCACATAGAAGCAACTTAGTGCAATGTTTCTCAAACTGTGCTCCTCCAGATGTTTTGGACTTCAACTCCCACAATTCCTAACAGCGGATATGCTGGCTGAGATTTCTGGGAGCTGAAGTCCAAAACACCTGGAGGAGCACAGTTTGAAAAACACAGCACCAGGTTGCTTCTATGTGCTGAGAAGAAAAGGTTTATATGACATCAACACTAAAAATGTCAAAAATCTGCATGAAAAAGCAAGCACAAATCAATGTCAAGATACCACACAAAACAGTTTTAGAAACACCGACTTAGTGTTATGGCTGTAATATCCTCCTCATCATGTTATAAGTAGAAGAGTTTGTGTAAACTCATCTTTGTAAAGGTAAAGGTTTCCCCTGATATTAAATCTAGTCGTGTCCGATTCTGGGACTTTGGTACTCATCTCCATTTCTAAGCCAAAGAGCCGGCGTTGTCCATAGACATCTCCAAGGACATGTGGCCAGCATAGAGTGCTGTTATCTTCCTGCAGAAGTGGTACCAATTGATCTCCTCCCATTTGCATGTTTTTGAACTGCTAGGTTGGCAGAAGCTGGGGCTAACAGCAGGAGCTCACCTCGCTCCCTGGATTCAAACCTCCAACCTTTCGGTCAGCAAGTTCAGCAGCACCAGTGGGCCCCTCATCTTAGGTTTAGGTAAACACATAACTTAGTATGTTGAGGGAGATGGGTGTGGAAGATCAGCGCCTGCTCTTGCATCTACTGGAATAACTTCTGAATTCCCCACTAATGGTTATAAAATCACTATTTTTGCCTCTGAGTCGGATCCCTTTCAGATTGACATCAGAACTAGTGAGTGTATTTTGCTGGGGTAAAAATAAAGTGAAAGGTAAACCCAGCCCATTACATTTTTGAACCTTTCGAGATGGGATTTTAAACTATATTTGATGGAATATGTAATGTAGTATCCAAAACTGTGTTATCCTCCTACCGTTAAAAAGTGAACAAAATCCAAAGCGAAATAGTTTTCACGACCTTTGGGTGTAAGTTGACCTCTTACTGGCAGTGGTCCCAATTTCAAAGAATGTGTCACTCCTCTGTGCCAAACTTTCAAAACAGGTATTACTTTACACTTTAATTAACTGCATACATCTTGAAAAGGAAATAAACTAGTGGGCTTTTTCCACTCTGGCACATAAAGCCTTGCTTCACAGAAGAGAGCACTTAAGCAGGAACAAGGCAGCTTGTGTGAAGCGAGCTAAGATTGTATACTTTAAGGGGGAAAAGTCTGATCTTAGTGTGTAGCTCTTGGCAGTTTCAAACAAAACAGTCAGTGTTCTCTTAGTCCAGGGAGGGGGGAAATATTGAAAACTGTCTTCTAAAAAACCATTGAGGGAAATGGCTGCAGACTTATTCTCTGAAAGCCGTCTGTCTTTTTGTTAGATTCTTTACTCTGTTATTTCTATAGACTCTCTTTTAGCCATTCATAATCTTTAGAATTAAGAAACTCTGACTGTGGAAATGGCAATAATTTAAAATTGTAGTCTAGTGAAGACATTCATTTTTTAAAATAAAAAACAACCTATATCTGCTTAGAAACCAGGTCTATTGTCTTGAGTTGGTCTCATTCCCCAGTAAGTGGATATAGAATTATAGAGTAATTAATATGACTATGCACATAGGTGTAATGGGACTACTGACCCCATATTTATATTATTTGTTCTCTCAATAGGAGTAAAAAAGGGGATATTGGAAACTCTTTGAAGACCAGAGTCAAAACAGGCAGAAATTAATATTGAAGAACTATTTTCTAGTAGGTAGTAAGAGAGTTGGCTTTGGTAGGCCAGGGAGGAAACAGTTACTCGAAATCTGATGATCAAGATGCATGTTTGTGTGCCTTGGTCTGATGTATAAGTATTAAACCAAATCAGTGGAAAACTAAATGGTTCTTCAAACCTCACTGTTTTAAGGTGGCTCCCAAAACAACTGGTAATCTACCTGTATTAGCTTATTCATTTTATTTACAGTAGGGTCTCACTTATCCAACATAAAGAGGCTGGCAAAATATTGGATAAGTGAAAATGTTGGATAATAAGGAGGGATTAAGGAAAAGCCTCTTAAACATCAAATTACATTACGATTTTACAAATTAAGCACCAAAACGTCATGTTTTACAACAAATTGACAGAAAAAGCAGTTCAATACACGGTAACGTTATGTAGTAATTACTGTATTTATGAATTTAGCACCACCTTGGACATTATTTCACAGGTAAATATACACTCCATTTCCCTCGCCTGTGGATTCGGGTGGGAGGCAGACTGCGTTGAATAATGCAGAACATTGGATAAGCGAGACTCTACTGTATTTACCATATTTATATCCCACCTTTCTTACCCCTAAGGGGACTCAAGGCGGCCTTACAACAGGTAGCAATTTGATGTCATACACATATATATCAAATAAACAAGTACAATTAAAACCAAACAATTAAAACCAGAATTCTTAAAATCAACAATTAAAATCACGCCAACCAAAACGTATTCCAGGGCCGTTCCATTTACCAATCACATTGTTTCATAGTCACTTATTTCACTGCTCCAATTACTTGTCAAAAGCTTGGTACCAAAGCCATGTCTTAGTTCCCCCCCCCCCCCGAATGTCAGGAGAGAAGGGGGTGATCTGATCTCACTGGGGAGGGAGTTCCATAGCTGAGGGGCTACCACTGAAAAGGCCCTGTTTCCTGTCCTTGCCAGTCATGCATGTGAACCAGGTGGGAGTAAGATGATAAGGGAGATTCGTTTGGATAGGTAAGCTGGGACGGAACCGTTTAGGCCTTTATAGGCTAAAGCCAGCACTTTGAATTGTGCTCGGTAGTAGATGGGCAGCCAGTGGAGTTGGTGTAATGAGGGTTGTGTACCCCACTCCTGTGCGTAATCTGGCTGCCACTCATTGGACCACTTGAATCTTCCAAACAGTCTTCAAAGGCAACCCCACATAGAACGCATTGCAGTAGTCTATTTGGGATGTAGCCATAGCTAACTCCTATGAAGAACTAATGTTTAGATGCTGGGTTAGAACCGTCATATATACTCATGTGTAATTGTAGAAATATTTATATATATAAAAAAACACTACACTTAGTAATATTTTAATGTTTAAGAGAAGCTTCTATCAGACCCAAATGCTTTTAGAAAGCTATATTGAAAAGTTCCAAAATTTATTGATTTAGAAGGGAACATTTCTTTGGGAACTGTATTATTCCAGACTTTACACAAAAGGAAAGTTCTGGTATTCAGCATTGAGCCCCAAAGTCTTCATTGTTTTGTTCTTGGAATAACACATGGTGTATTTGGACAGCTTACTTCTCGAGAATATTATTAGTGTTGGAACGGCATAGTCTGTATAAACTTCCTGAAAGGAAACAATTCTAAAATATCCAGGAAACCATTAGGAAATATGAACTCCTGCTCCTGTGTGCTCCTTAGGATCTATTTCCCCTCCTGGATCAACTGTGTAAAAAAAGCCCACAAAAATAAACCTGTAGAACTGTTGCAAATCTAAAGTTTTTCAAAAGGTCCAATAAACTTGATTTTGTAAAGTTCAAGCTTTATTACTGTAAATGTAATCTCATGCCATCTGAGATAGAAGCTCCCAGGTGGCATGCTGTATATTTGAACACTTTTGAGTTGATCAGTTTGACTCAGAAGTGTTCACAAATACAGTATGTTTTTCTCTTCTTTTAAATCAGCAAGAAAATGGAAATTATTTATATTTAACAATATGAAATGATGACCTTAGAGCAGTGGTTCTCAACCTGTGGGTCTCCAGATGTTTTGGGTATCAGCTCCCAGAAATCCTAAAAGCAAGTAAACTGTCTGGGATTTGTGGGAGTTGTAGACCAAAACACCTGGGGACCTACAGGTTAAAAACCACTGCTTAGAGAAAACCGTATACATTTTTCTCTCATATGTGCTGTGGACATCCTTGATGCATTCATTTTTTGCATTAGCAATTTTATTATCTTGGGAAAGTCTTGTATGAAATTATTTCTAGAAGATGCTACTTCTTAAAGATGGCTCCAGGAAGGGCAGACACATATGAACATGCCAAACATTCATTTATGAGAAAGCTGCAGTTAAATACCTTGCTTGATTCAGGCCAAAACATGGTAATTGGCATGTCTCCATCTACCTGCTTTTCACATTCCTGTTATTTAGCAGTAGTCTACAGTTATTTGTCTCCAAATCTCCTTTGATTGTCCATTCTTCTTTTGCTTTACTACGTAACCTTTTGGCTCTTAGACCCACTCTAAAGTTTTTTTTTCAACCTTGCCTTTTCTCTTCCTCAACCTGTTTTCTCATTAATATATTTTTAATATTATAAAATTAATATATTTTATAGAGCAGAATATAAATAAATTATTATTATTATTATTATTATTATTATTTTCCAGAGAAAATCTGAAATGACTATTTCAGATTGCAGACTTTGCAGTGTTGTCTCAGGATAGGCTTTTTGTTGTTTGCAAAAACCTTTTAGTCTTACGGATTTCTGTAAGCAGATATAATCCCTAGGAATTGCCTACACAAAGCTTTAGGAGCACTTTAGATTGTGGTGTCAGTGACAGCTCCCTGTCTGGGAAATGGCAAAAAATAAAACCCTAAATCTTTGTAATTTTTCATTCCTCCATGTTTTGGTAATGTCCATTTTGCTAAGGTTAGGGATGCCAGGCCTCCACAAAAAGTGAAAAACGGCAAATAAAACCCCCGCTTTTTTAACCTGAGAGAATGCCTCTCTGATAATCTCTAGGTCTCCCAGTTTTTTAATTTTTATTTCATGTCAAAAGCATTGAATAAATAAATATAAAACTGATAAAATAGAGGGAGCTCAAGCGACTAAATCGTTTTAGACCAAAAATGGGCAACAGCAACTGCTTTGTCTGTAGCTTTAAACAATTCTTCCTCTGTGCATGAGGCAGGGCATTGTGGGCAAGCATACAGATGTGGTTTGTTCTGCTCCACGGTCGCACAAGGTGGAGGATTATTCTAGGTCGTGCCATTTAGCCAGGTTGTCTTTTGATCTGCCCACTCCACTTCTAAGTCTGTTCAGGGACTTCCAAGTTGCTCATTCTTGGTTTGTCCCTGGAGGAAGACCCTTGTGGGGGGCCATTTAGTTGGAATTGCATGGTTTTTATGTCCACAGGGATATTCTTGCTGTTGCTGGGGGAAAATTAAGAGAAGTGGTGGTTCTCATGAAGCTTTTCCTTGATTTGAGCCTACTGGGAGGAGGTTGATAGCCATGCGGTGGATGGCTTTCACAGCACAACTCTGTGGTGAACTTCTGTCGGAAGTTGACTGCAGATTCAAGTTGGAAGACTTATAAAATGCCTAGAGAAGAGTTCTCTCCAGGTGTCTCTAGATCCTTCAGATATTTACCTTGTCATGATTTATGAATGTAGAATTCCTAAAGGGAATAGTTAATCAACATTGCAAATGTGAACCTCGCAAACGTAAAGGGCCAGTTCTTGGAGTATGTATAGTAAAGCTCACTTGAGTTATCTGCTGTTGATAGGCCAGATGGGCTAGTGAGGATTATAACACATGTAGTTTAAAAGCTGTGGATTTTGAAGGGATTATTGCTGAGCTCTTAACTGGATTTTTAAAAACAAAAATCTGCTTGAGTTGAGTGTATGTTCAGTGGAAAGAGCTGTTGTGAAAAGATTTTGATTTCATTCATCCAGTTGCAGTTAATTATTGACGGAAAACGCTGAACCCTGCAGATTTTATTCATCCTTCAGTCTAGAACTGGGAGAACAAATATAATGAAGTCATCTTTCCTTGTCTTTGTGAACACTGTTTAATGTTGGAAATATTGCTTGAAAATGTAACCAAGGAGATAACCAGTGTGCTGATTTGTTGACGCCATCGCATTTTCCAGTTCCATCAAGAAAGTAATATGTAGTGATAGCATGTGGAAGTGTTTTATTGAATGAAGATAATGTTCACATGGTGCAAGCTGTGTTTAATTGAATTTTTCCTGTTTACTATATGTGTTTTGGAGGCAAGAAAAATTTGGATCAGGGCCAGTTGACTATAAATGGTGAATAACAGAAAAGAGCTATTAAGAATTAAGCTATAGAAACAATGCCTTTTGATGGAAAAGGTTTCTTAATGTCCTGTCTAGCATACATGAAAGATGGTCTTTGTGTATTAATTTCAGACATCCAGATCCATAATACGTTAATACTTTTATTTTCATCTTGGATGAATAAAAATGTGGGTGAAAATCATTTAACGATTAAATTGTGGACTAATTTGACTCATCCACTATCTAGAATGCTCAGTAATACTACTTTGGAAAGTTTCTGGCCCAGTCTGTAGGACAGCCTTTTCCAACCTACTTGCATCTACAGTAGAGTCTTGCTTATCCAACCTTCACTCATCCAACATTCTGTGTTATCCCAACGCAGTCTGCCGCCCGGATCCACAGCTTTTTCAATAATTGGGATGTTTTGGTGCTAAATTCGTAAATGCAGTAATTACTAGATAAGGTTATCGTGTATTGAACTCCTTTTTCTATCGATTTCTTGTAAAATATGATGTTTTTGTGCTTAATTTGTAAAACCATAACGTGATTTGATGTTTAATAGACTTTTCCTTAATCCCTCCTTATTATCCAACATTTTTGCTTATCCAGTGTTCTGCCGGCCCATTTATCTTGAATAAGCGAGACTCTACTGTATTTTTACCTTGTCAGTAATGAACACTTTACACTTGTAAAAGTAGTTTATTCTTTAGTGAAATCTTCAAATGATCATATCTTTGGGTTTGCATGATGTTATCAAAATTAAAAAGACTTTCATTTTCAGGAAACCAATGGAATGTGGAGTATTCGATGTGCATTGATAGTTTAGAAGCCTCTGGGGAGAAGTCAAACTGGCTTTTTAAAAAGGAGTCAGCATAATTTTCAAAAGGAACATTTATTCTAAGCCATCTTTAGTTCCATATCTAATTTTGGTGGGGAATAAATGGCAGTAATTTGGGTCATCCATGCAATACTTATCGGTTGATTATATTGCTGTTACATCTTTATGAATCCCTTTTTCATTCCTTCTGAATTGCATTTTTGAAAATAGATATGTAATTAGTTAATTTTATTTATGTACTGCCCTCCCCCAAGCAACTCAAAGCAGTATAATGATCTACCAGTGGCTTTTGCTTTATTCTCCAACTTATGCTGAGAAATATTGGCAGAACCAAGATAACCCAATGACTTCATAAACAAGTAGAGGTTGAACATGTGTCTATTCATTTCTGATCTAACACCTCAATTCATTGGATGTGTTTTTGTATTGAGCGATGCAAGGGACATCCAAGTCCATTCCACTACCAGTACAAGACACCACAGTTGTGATAAGATTCATATGTTCTGTCTTATCACCCCAATTCAGGCAAAGATAGGTGGTTTGGAGAAAATGTGAAGAAAAATAATTAGAGAGTTGAAATACGGGGAAATGCAACATTGCTTGGGGCTTTGGAAACCACTTGGGTGAGGCCCTTCAAGTTCAATTGGATTGTTCATCTGAATGTGGATTTGAGTATTAGTGTTATTGGAGCTTATATATCTGTTTTGGAGGATTGTGGAGGTAAATGCTTCTGTAGAAAGAGGTTTTTTTCAGTTCCAAAGTACTTATGGTGTGATCATCGGAACAGATGTTCTGTAACTCATACATTCTCAGATTCAGGCTACTTTAAATTTCAGTCATGGGTGGCAAGCATTTTTGATAGGAATAAAATAGATTCAGGACTGTTGATGCAAACCAAAAGAAAAATAAATAAGTATAGATTTTCAAAAGACGGGCGCTTATTGCTATTTTGAAAAATTGGGTACCCTCAATGAACACTGTTTTCCTTCCTAAAGGTAGCACACATATATTTGTATTAAGATCTGTAGTAAATTAAAAAGTGTGTCAGCTGCCTTGATGTTTACTTTAGATAGTATGAGAGAATGGAGGAAAGATTTTGGCAAACATAACCACTTTCTCTTTTATCCTTTTTGTAATTTTATTCACCGGCTCAATTTTTGAGTCCATTTGTTTTAAAGGGGAAGTGATATGATATAACAACAACAACTTTATTTTTATTCCACTATATCTACCCAAGGGGACTCAGTGTCGATCACAGTACACATATACAGCAAAAAACCTAGATAGATAGGACTGAGACAGACAGAACAGAAAGGAGGTATGTTGTGTAGATGTCCAGGTTTTTGGTGCCTTGGAGGTTGTGCTCGAATCCAGCCACAGGGGGTGCTGTTGCTCTATCCTCTGTGATGAAGAGCAATCAGGACTTCTTCCTTCCTTTTGGTCACCGGACAATTTATGATCCTTTTCTTTATGGCGTGGTAAAATACCTCTCTCACTTGTTTTAGTGGTACCTAATTGCTCTGTGGTGCTGGAGGAAAGTTCTGAGAGTGCCTTGGACTGCGAGAAGATCCAACCAGTCCATCCTCCAGGAAATAAAGCCCGACTGCTCATTGGAGGGAAGGATACTAGAGACAAAGTTGAAGTACTTTGGCCACATCATGAGGAGACAGCAAAGGCTAGAGAAGACAGTTATGCTGGGGAAAGTGGAAGGTAAAAGGAAGAGGGGCCGACCAAGGGCAAGATGGATGGATGGCATCCTTGAAGTGACTGGACTGACCTTGAAGGAGCTGGGGTTGGTGACAGCTGACAGGGAGCTCTGGCGTGGACTGGTCCGTGAGGTCACGAAGAGTCGGAGACGACTGAACGAATGAACAACAACAATTGCTCTGCTTACAGCTCAAGCTGTTTTTTAATTGCTTAGGTAAACAGTAAGCTGTGCTGACAGTGGAGCTCATGCTGACCCAGTGCTTCGAACTGGCAGCCTTTCCGTTGGTAGATCTTATCATTGCTGGTGATTTACCAGCTGTGCTAAACATTTGATCATTTGCATTTTGGATCTAAATTTGACCATATGGGCACATGATTTCTGCTGCTAATGCTGTATCAAAACCTGTCAAATTTCCCCCCACCCCAGGGTTGCCCTAATATTAGTTTGTGTTATTTATCTTCATTTCTAACTTTCTGTTTTCCCGAGGGACTTCATGAATATCACTTCCTTCTACAAAGCTGCTGACATAAAGCAAAAAAAAATTCTAATACATTATTCATGTGATGTTCATTTTCTGTGTTTAGGAATTAATGCAGCTTCACTTGGAAATTCTTTTCCATGACTGATAAAGAAGAAGAAAAAAGATGGCAAAGCAAATATTGTTTGCCGAGTTCTGTATTACAGGTTAAATCAAATCAACAAAAGAAAGAGTTTACATAAATATGGATTGTTAAAAAAAGTTTTAAAGGAATTCAATTATATGGAGAGAGATCAGTAAATGAAACTAGACTGTTATTCTATACAGTGTTTAGTTTGTGAGATTAAGCTGAATGTCTAGGGAAGTGTAAAATCAATCATCAATATGTAGAAAAAGCCTTGAGCACCTCGTTGTTTCGTTGTAATTGTATTTTGGATAGACTTTGTTCTTAAAACTTGGTGAATGATCTGTACTCTCCAGAAAGTTAAATATAATTAAGTTCACTCACCTGTTTCTGTGGGAGAGGTCCCTGTCCCTAAACATATTGAATGATGAGGACTCTTTGAGACCCAAGGAAGTGGTCATTGACCAGTTTTCAGATAAGTACATATCCAATTATGTGACTTGTTCTCATCCATTGTGTCATGGCATACATTTTCTTCCATCCCTTCCATATTGAGTGAAGTTGAGCACCTCTAGTGCCTTTTTCGTCTTACTTAGATGATCCCTCGTAGCTTGAGGATGATGGTCCTCTTGGCCAGTGACTGTTGGAAGAGCACTTTGGTTTTCTCAATGTTCAAAGAGGGACCGAGCTTCTTGTATGCTTCTACAAAGGTGTTTAAAGTGGCTTGTAGGTCTTCTGAATGTGCACAGACTATGTTATCATCCGCATATTGGAGATATACAGTGTTCCCTCACTTATTGTGGGGGTTCCGTTCCAGGACCACCCACAATAAGTGAAAATCCGTGAAGTAGGGGTGCCATATTAATTTTAATTATACATTATTTTATATATTTTGTATATTAGTTTCTTACCCGCACTTCCTTACCCACCTCCTGGCCCATCCCAATGGCCTCCACTGGATGTAAATATTAAATATTTTATATTTTGTATTAATATTTTCAAAAAAACCACAAAACAGCGAGTCTGCTAAAAGCGAACCGCAAAGTAGCGAGGGAACACTACACACACACATACACACTGTATATGCTTTCCCCCGCTTTTTTGTCTTATTCACCTTGGAATTCTGTCATTGTAGATGTTGCTCAAGGAAAGTCTAAAATAGACCACATCCTGGTCCTTCTGATAAGAAAGGGAATAAGCTAGGAGTGATTTAATTTTGTGACAGTCCTATCACTAAGAATGGGCAACCATTGGATCTGCATGCCTATCTACCAGCAATGCCTCTGGGAAAAAATTAGACTGTTTCTAAATATCTTTCGTCTGATCAGGAATAATTGACCTTAATTGATCAGGCTGAAGGTCATAGTTTTGTAGGCCAAGAAATTAATGTCGTTGATCATTTCACTAATTATGAAACAGATGCTCTGGGAGGGAGAATAGTTTTCAAGTGGCATGCCTGACTGTGCTCATCAGGATATATCCACCCAATGTGTATTTTACCATTGGGGATCTTCCTCCCTCTCTCTTTTTGGAAGTTGGTATATTCAGTGCCATGATAAATGACAGACTAGATTACAATCACTAGGCTTGTATTAAGAACTAAGGTGCCTTGATGCCAAGTTATTGGTCCACAGATCACATTGCAATATTTAACTTGACAGAAAATAAAATCATCCTCCATCATGCTCCATCTTTCGAGTCTTTGTTATCAGTTTTCTCAAGCATTTCCATTGACAGTCTTACAATCGGGAAAAGTACTCTGTTTCCTGTAGCTCTGATAACTCCATATAAAGACTTCGACTGCCCATCCTTCTCTGCTTTTTCTTTGATGACAAGAATGATCTCACCTGTGCCATTTTCAAGCTATAAATCAGACTAATGGTGCTGTCTATTCATCATGGTTATGCAATTGAATGTAATATTCTTCTGCCTTTGAGGATCCATTGTTACACTGTGCCTACCCCAGAGCTAAAAGCAAAGATATTGTGCCTTGCTCTGTAAAGAGCCTGTAGAACCGTCCTTTGCTTACATGAACTCAGAGGTTTCTGCCCAAGTTATTAAATTTCCCAAAGGTTCAGCACTGTTACAGGAAGACCCATATATGTGAGTTCACAGATCACTACCTGAAGAACCATATTCAAAGTAAATAACTTGCTTAATTGGCCCAGGAGTCTGTAGTGGGAGGCAGAAATCACTGAAAGGTAGACAAAAGCATCTATTTTAAATACTTCTAGCAGATGTGATTTCTTTCAGGTATGAGGAATGGGACTGAGATGTACAGGATGTGTTCCCTGTTGGAAATGTCAGTATCCTTTTAAAGCATTAATTCTCAACCTTTCTAATGCTGCGACCCCTTAATACAGTTCCTCGTGTTGTGGTGACACCCAACCATAACATTATTTTTGTTGCTACTTCATAACTGTAGTTTTGCTACTGTTATGAATTGTAATGTAAATATCGGATATACAGGATGCATTTTCATTCACTGGACAAAATTTGACACAGATACCCAATACACCCAAATTTGAATACTGGTGGGGTTGGGGGAGGCATTGATTTTGTCATTTGGGATTTATAATTCACCTACAATCAAAGAGCATTCTGAACTCCACCAATGATGGAATTGAACCAAACTTGGCACACAGAACTCCCACGACCAACAGAAAATACTAGAAGGGTTTGGTGGGCATTGACCTTGAGTTTTGGAATTGTAGTTCACCTACATCCAGAGAGCTCTGTGAGCTTAAACAATGATGGTCTGGACCAAACTTGGCATGAATACTCAACATGTCCAAACATGAACACTGGTGTAGTTTGTGGAAAATAGACCTTGACATTTAAGAGTTGTAGTTGCTGGGATGTATAGTTCACCTACAATTAAAAGAGCATTCTGAACCCCACCAACGATTGAATTGGGCCAAACTTCCCACACAGAACACCCATGACCGACAGAAAATACCGTGTTTTCTGGTGGTCTTTGGCGACCTTTCTGACACCCTCATGGGACCCCCACTCAAGGGTCCCGACTCCCAGTTTGAGCAATACTGTTTTAAAGGCAGGTTGAGGTGTTTGATTTTGTTATAAGAAATATTATGAATCGGCATATCACAGTATGCTTGGCTTTTGCACAATACAGCTCTGGTTGAGCTAGGGAGATAATTTTTTCTCAAGATTGATATCCGTAATGTTATCTGAGAACAGAGGAATATTTACTATAAACATGGGATAATGTTTCACATTATTTTTGGACTCATGCTTATATCAATGTTGCTATTTGCTAGAATTGCAGTTTGTTGGTGGTAATTTTGCTGAAATGTGGGATGTGGGGCTGGGAGCAGCCTTGATACTGAAGTAATGAAATCCACATTGTTAGTGTTTTAACAAGGAGTGTAGGAGAGACTTATCTAAATTAGGATCTACAAGGAGCTGTGCAGGTTTCAGGTCACATCAGGAACTATTTGCACAAAGAAACAGGCTACCACAGACTTGTGGGCAGGGGGAAAGAAAGAAAGTTGACTTATATTGAAGTCATAAATTCACTGTGATCAGCACCTTCAGATAACAAATAGGAGGAAAGGTGGTTGTAAACTTCAGCCAATTGTTTAAAAAATGACAAAGGAGATAAGTCTCAAATGTTGAGGTAATTTGGAAAGGATGATCCTGGTCCTAAAAACATGGGGCTTTTGAATTTTCTTATAGATCCAGTTCATCATTACAAAAAAAAAATCCAATCAAACAAACTAGGAATTTTGGGTGGCTTCGTCTAATAGCATAGAAGCTATGCACTTCTTATTTTAATGCCATGTTTTAATTTGCCTTGATACCCCTTGCAATACTACAGATAGAAAGAAAAGTGTAACGAACCTGGAAATTATCACAGACAATGTGCAATGTGCAATTAAGATATGTTTAAATTAAAGGGCACAAGTAGTTTTGACTATCTTTTTGAAAACGTTGCTAGATACCTGCTCAACAAAATTCTGAGACTGGTTACAACTTGAGGTTTTTATTTGGAGATTTAGTTCTCATCTAGAAAAAAAGAGTTTAATGAAAAAAGGGACTTTTCTTATTAGTTTTAGGTTACTCAGAGCCTTGTGTTTCTCTTGTGTTTGTAAAAGCTGGGGGTTCTGGATTGCATAGCCATATTCATGAAAAACTCTGCCTCTGAACAAAAATTATGGTGTAGTTTCAAATTACATGCAGTTATCTTTTTTCTAACAATAAATGTTTTTTAAAGCACATTCTTAAAAAATATGCAAATGCCAGGCTTTGTTTACTTTGTCTAAGGATTTGGTTGTTTACTTTGTTGATTGTCTGCTATCAGAGGCTTATGTCAGTCTCACTAAATCACTTTGTTAAGATCTGTGAGCATTTCTAATGTTTATTTTCAACGTTTTGTCAAAGTTGTGCTACTGCTATTTGGGAAATTTGAATGAAGCAGTACTTTCAGTGGTGTAAAGTGCATTGTGCTTCATGTAAAGAGCTTGGTGAGGTGCTTCTTTCTCTATAACAAAGATGTCTTTGGAACTATCTTAGGAACTAAATGGAGATTTCATGCATGTTCTCATTTCTTTTCACACAAACTTGTCTCTATTATAGAACTTCAATGGCAGTACAATATAATGAAGAGAAGATATTCTAAAATACAGGGCATTCAGTGATCAAATTGAGATAGAACACTAAACCATAGTTTCCTTTAACTCTGTTAGCTTTTTCCTTTATAGTAGAGTCTCACTTATCCAACGTAAACTGGCTGGCAGAACATCGGATAAACGAAAATGTCGGATAATACGGTGTTACTTGTGTGACGTGGCACTAGACACTAACAACAGGGACTCAAAGGGATAAGGCAAAGCAATGCCTCTGGGCTAGAGCGGCCCAGCAGGAAGTGCCTGAATGGGGAAGAGGAGAATGGAAATCACAGAGGGAAGAAGGGAGAATGCTTCCTCTTCCGATCCTGCCTCTCCCCCCCCCCCCTTTCCTCCCTCTTCCTCCTCCTTGTCTTTCCTTTTTCACTTATTGGGAAAGGAGAGAGAATTGGAGAGCGCTCTTTTAATTGAAGGGGAAATGCTGGAGGAAAAGGGAGACGTTGGGTAAGAGTGTCGGATAAGACAGAATGTCGGATAAGACAGAATGTCGGATAAGTGAGACGCTACTGTAATTCTATTTAGCATTTTACTCAGGCGTAATAGAATCACCCTTTCCTTTTTGCCAGTTTTTTGTTTTTGTTTATTATTGGTGTACTCAGCTTTCTATGGGTGTGTATATAGGTGATATCCTTGGAACTTAGGGCCCTATAACCCAGAATATCAAGGCGGAAAATCCCACAACATCTGCTTTGAACTGGGTTATCTG
The DNA here is from genome assembly GCF_037176765.1 of Anolis sagrei. Classification (NCBI taxonomy): domain Eukaryota; kingdom Metazoa; phylum Chordata; class Lepidosauria; order Squamata; family Anolidae; genus Anolis; species Anolis sagrei. The sequence goes on along the minus strand of NC_090029.1, from coordinate 31,231,721 downwards.
AGTCCACACTCAGATACTGTGGGATTTCCTGTCTTGATATTCTGGGATATAGGGCTGTGTGGAAGGGCCCTTAGTGCATTATGCATTCCTGTCCAAAGGAAGGTTTGATGTCAGTAATGTTTAGTACATATTGCATGGTCCATTTACTCCCGGTCAAATGAATGAAGTGGGGAGAATATTTAGAAAAGTTTGCTCTTGTTTGCAGCAACCCAAGGGCTGACAGTCACATAAGAAAGGGTGCAAGCTATATGATATTATGAAGTGAGCTTGTCATTCAGGATATTGTTGCAGATATTTCAGTGGATAGGCGTACATATCCAAATGAGCACACTCAGTTGAAGTGGGTAGATAGACTAACAGAAGGGCTGCATGTGGTTCCGGCACACTCTTGTGTAAGACCTCAAACATTCGTGGCATATATTCAGTCACCTGTTGCATAATTCGTACATGTGTAAAGAAAGCAGCAGTCTTTCATGTCTATTTCAGGAAAGTGAAAGGATACTTGATCAAAGCATTTAGTCACTACCCCAGGTTATCAAACTGCAGTGCTAGTACTTAATGATGCCCTGCTTAAGATCTGGGTTATGATCCATCTAGGCCATCCAGGAGTACAAACAGTTTTTGGAGCATAGATTGCCCCCACTGCACTCAGGATCTGCATAGAGAGCTGCAGGCTGACTACCAGCTGCTTCATTTGAGGAGGTTCTTTTCTTTTATTAGGGTGGATGATTGCCTCATAATAGTTCCTTCTCCCGTTATCAGGAGCCCCAGACATTTCCCACTGCTTTTATGTGTAAACCAGGGTTTGAATCACTCAGTATAAGGCTTCATCATTTTTCAGTTTGAGTATTTTAAACTTTTAAAAGGATTTGCATGTTAGCTGTAATAATTCTCCTATTTGATATGTGGTTTAATTTTATATAAGTAAATAAGAATTACAGAAATGCTTATACTGTGCCCTATGGAGAATAACTGGAAATGTCAAGACAGAACTAATGAGGGGTGGCTTCTGAACTAATATTACATTAGTTGATCCGGAAGTTTCTGTATGAGGGACTGACATCTGAAAGCTTCAGACATTTGGCCTGTTAGAGAGCACTCTTATGCTACTGCAATATCATTTTCCTTGGAGAATCTGTGTGTATCATACTGTATCATATATACAGTATACAACTGGATTTGGTGCCATCTAGTGGCTATGATCTTATATCATAAAGAGAACAAAGAAAGAAATAGTTCCGAATTATGTCTTTGTCCCACTTTTTTTCTGCTAATGTGCTATAGCTCCTCCTTGTTTCATTCCCCCAACATTATCAAGAGCCCTAGACATTTGCTACCCCTTTCAACTATAACCCTTTGTTTAATACTCTTGATTGCTTCATAGCATTTTTGATCAAATCTTGATACAATTGCTCTCTAGTTGGAGTTTAACTTCAAACTCTTGCTTCACTTCTCTCTGCCCTACCTTGGTACCCCCTCCATTATTGGGATTTATATAATTTTCAAAAACTATTCATTTGAACTAGGAGACTGCACAAGCATCTATCCACAATTCCATCACATTTACTAAAGTCGCGTTTGTGAGAAAATAGCACTATAGCTTGTTCTAGATTCATATCCAGAGTTGAGATGAATGCATGCTTTTTGAGAGATGATGTCTTATATGTAATCTCTTAAGAGTATAGTGTCACAGAGCCAGATTGTTAATTACAAAATCATTACAGTCTTCCCTTGCTACTTCGCCCTTCACTTTACACGGACTTGCTGTTTTGCGGGATTTTGAAAATATTATTGTAAAATATAAAATGTTTACCTCCTTAGAAAAGGCTGGTGTGCAGGCTGGAACTCCTTCTGCCTGCTCTGTTTGCCCTCTCAGGACTTGGAGCGATTGTGCAGCCGTTCCTTCACCTGGGCTGACCCATCCCAAGGGCACATGCCTGCCTCCAAGGCCTCCGCGGACCCTGGAAGTGTAGCGACCTGAGGTGTGATGGAGAAGGCCTGCCTCCCTGGCTGCCACACTTCCGGTGTCCGCAGAGGCCAGGTAGGCAGGCCTTCCCCACCACACTTCTGAGGTATGAAAGAGCGGGTAAGAACACCCGCAAAGTAGGGATGCTATATTAGTTATAATATTTGTGCATTATGCTAAAAATGAACCCACCAGGACTTTGAGATCTTCCGGGGAGGCCCTGCTCTCGATCCCGCCTGCTTCTCAAGCACGGCTGGTGGGGACGAGAGATAGGGCCTTCTCGGTGGTGGCTCCTCAGCTGTGGAACGCCCTTCCTACGGACATTAGACTAGCACCAGCTCTAATGGTATTCCGCAGGAAAGTGAAGACCTGGCTGTTTGAGCAGGCGTTCGAATAATTAGTGCAATGATTGGTTAATGAACATTGGAACGTAATAATGGATGACGAATCTGGATCCTGTTTCTGATGATGAGACGATAGCGAATAGTGAATGGTTACTGTAGTAATTGTTTATTAATGGTGTAATGTGTTGGGTTGTTAACTGTTTTTACACTGTAGCATTGAATTTTTGCTGTTCTTATTTGTTGTGAACTGCTGTGAGTCGCCTTCGGGCTGAGAACAGCGGTATATAAGTAAAGTAAATAAAATAAATAAATAAATAAATAAATTAAAATTAATATAGCGTCTCTACTTCACTGATTTTCACTTATCACGGGTGGCCCTGGAACGGAGCACCCACGATAAATGAGGGAAGACTGTAGTTCTGTATCCTCGTCCTCTGGTGTGTATCTCTTACGGGATGGAACCATATACCACAAACTCTGTTATAGAGAAGGTCCATCCAAAGCTTTTTGTAGTATAAGACAAAGCACTCTATGGTGCCTTATTATTTTATTTATAGTATTTATACCCCACCTTTCTCACCCCGAAGGAGACTCAGAGCGATTTTACAGAACACACATACAGCAAACATTCAAGGCCAATCATACTATTAACAAGAATGTGCAACACAAACAGAGGTAAAGGCATTTTCCCCATTTTATTTCCAGTATCTTGGAGATTGGGCTCCACTCCAGCCATGGGGGGTACTGTCGCTCTATCTTCCATTCCAAGGAGCTTTTCTCTGATCGATTTCCTTAAGGACGCCTTTATTACCCCCCTGCTAAAAGCGGTACCTATTTTATCTACTTGCATTTCTGCTTTCGTCGTGCTGTCTTTTCTTTTTTCACAAACTGGACTGACATTTAAATCTGGGCAGCATGAAGACTGTCAGCACAAATGGCACAGTATCGTTGTCCATCAGTATGAAGAGAGAAATAAACAACCATGTAGAATATGGTAGAGTTTCTGGAGACAGCACGCTCATATCGGAACAAGTAAAGACATGTACTATTAAATTTGATTCTGTTTAGCATTGTTAATTATAAGTTACCAAAATGAATGTCTGGGAATATTCTGAGTTAAGTGTGCTAGGGGTCATTTTTGCTGCTATACAACACTTCACTGACATAATCTTGGAGCCTTTTAATATGTTTAGATTGCATTTGTCATTCTTCATCGTGAGCTTTGAGGTTTTTAAAAAAATATGAGTCATAGAGAAGGATTTGTTTAATTGAAACACCGACCTCTATCCGTACATTTTTATAGTATTCAACAGGTAGATTTTACAGGTATCAGAATTAATTCCTGAGCATTGTCCTGAAATCAAATGAGTGATTTAGCCTTGCAGTTAGGTTTACAAAAGTTACCCCCCCCCCCACAGCCTGTTCTGAGCTGCTAGAAGAAGGGTAAAGAGTGGCGTGCAAAGTGCATTGGTGTACAAAGGATAGTGCTTGCTTCTTCTATCAGCCTGTTTAGCTTCATTACAGAGCACAGAGTGACTGATAGAATATTCAAATGGTTTACAAAGCATTCCACTTCTTGTGCTGGATTGCTGACATGGTTGTGAAGGCAAATCTTCTCCCAATGTCAGTGTGAAGTGGTATGCATGTATCTGCATGTGTGCAGGTACTCCTGCTTAGGCCTCCTATTGACGTACAGTGCAGCCATGAAAAGTTAGTCCACAGCAGAGTTAAACCGTGTCTAACCGTTACAGAGACAAGCTGAAGTGAGTGATGTGCTCACATCATCTACTCTCCTTATCAGGTGGTGAGGACCAGACTGGAAGCTTCCATTTCTATTTTAGATTAGCTGCAGCTTGTTGTGACATCCAGACACTGAGAAACTGTGACTAATTTTAAGTATGGTTTATTAAAATGAACTCTGTGTGTGTTGTATGTGTGAGCATGTTCGTGCATCTCTCTGACTTGTATCTTGAAATGAAAAATTAGAGGATGAGACATGATCTTTGCTTTCCAAAAAAAGAATCTAAAACTCTTGTCTTAAATAAAACCTTGCCAATGAAGTATTAGCAGTATCAGGAGGAACCAAACAACCATTATATTGAATGTGTGTAGCCAGTCTTTCAAAATAAACTGCTTTAGTTGTATACTTTCTGACTCCACGGATGTACATTTGCTACATACTATTAATTTTTCATTTTAGGAGATATAAATGCATTGCAAGGCAACCCTGGAGTACTGCTCCTTTTAATGAAAGGCTAAATCTGTCTTGTCTATGAATTGACAACCTGTATTTAGGTTTCTTGGCACTAATTAAAGAACGTGCTCTCAGCCACCTGTACAGAGGACTGTATTGAAAGCCATAATTTCTCTTGCTAAGGAGAAGGGGGAGAGGTTGCACATTTATCCTGGTATCCTAGGCAATTAGCTCTCAATCAGTGTCATCTGCCTCACCCGTATTATGGAAAGGCATCTACCCACTGACACTTATTTAAAAATAAGTAACATTGCCATTGTTAAAAGACCTTTCCTATAGAAATAATCTGGCTCTGGTTTTCAGTCTATAACAGCGTTTCCCAACCTCGGGGTTGGGACCCCGGTTTGGGGGGGGGGGGTTGTGAGAGGATGTCAGAGGGGTCACCAAAGATCATCAGAAAACACAGTATTTTCTGTTGGTCATGGGGGCTCTGTGTGGGAAGTTTGGCCCAATGCTGTCGTTGGTGTTCAGAATGCTCTTTGATTGTAGGTGAACTATAAATCCCAGCAACCACAATTTCCAAATATCAAGGTCTATTTTTCGCAAACTCCACCAGTGTTCACATTTGGGCAGATTGAGTATTCATGTCAAGTTTGCTCCAGGTCCACAGTGCTCTCTGGATGTAGGCGAACTACATCTCCAAAACTCAAGGTCAATGCCCACCAAAACCTTCCAGTATTTTCTGTGTTCCAAGGTTGGTTCAGTTCCATCATTGGTGGAATTAGCAATTCTCTGATTGTAGGTTATCTATAAATCCCAACAACTCCCAACTGACAAAAACAATCCCCTCCCATCCCACCAGTATTCAAATTTGGGTGTATCAGGTATTTTTCATTTGGTCCAGTGAATGAAAATACATCCTGCATATCAGATATTTACATTACGATTCATGACATTAGCAAAATTACAGTTATGAAGCAGCAACAAATATAATTTTATGGTTGAGGGGTCACCACAACATGAGGAACTGTATTAAGAGGTTGTGGCATTAGAAAGGTAGAGAAACACTGGTCTATAACCAGATAGTAAAGTACTGACACTTCTCCTTCTCGGGAATCTTAGCCCAGTGCAAGCTTTCTTTTAAAAGCTGATACTGTCGTTCCTATTATCCATGGGTTCTGCTTCCATGCATGCATTCACTCAAACACAGCTTGAAAATATTTGGGGAGTAACATCCAAAATGCAAACCTTGATGCTGCACTGATGCATAGCCATGCCTTGCTTTAGCCTCCCACCATTTATTTCACAGATCCTTAGGCTCTCATCTGTTTGTAATTTTATATAATGGGAATCATTTTACTACACCATTAGTGGGGGTTGAGCATCCACTGGTTCTTATACCTGGGATTACTTGGAATTTCATATTTATATTTTGCAGACAGCATTTGGCACAGAACAATTGTGTTCTCAAAGAGGCAGCTATTCTTGAAATATAGAGCTTGGTTATTGTTCCCAAGAAAAGCAGGTTGTCTTGGAATGAACTATATGAAAGCTTGCAGGATGTCTCCTGAAAAATAATTATCATGTAATGTCAAAAATATAATTGCAAAGCAGTTTTATTTCTTGTAAGACAGACCTTGTGTAATGAGGGATAAAACATTTCTAGCAAAAATACTGAGTGTGCGGCATATTAAATTATTACAGATAGGATGTCTAAAACGCAGGTCTTACTCATTTTCAGAAAGAGAAGGAAGCAGAAACACAGCTCCCACAAATATAAATACTGTCTTGCTCAATTAGAGCAAGGTCTATCCATTTCTGTATTCTCATCCAACAAAGGTGAACCAGGTGACTCTGGGAGCAGAGGAGTCCATTAGGAAGGCATGATCATTTGCTCTCAATGTGAGGAGGTTTTCCAGACCTGACTTGGCAAATAGATGCTGTTGGTAGACTTAAAAATGGTAGACAGAACACTTACTATTGGACATTGTGATAGCACCTAGAGAACTGCTAGAAACAGAACCTTGTCTTTTGTGTGTTGAGCATTATGTTGACTTGTGCACCAGTTGTGCCCATACCTTGAGAAGCCAGATTTGACCTCGGTGGTCCATGCTCTTGTTACATCTCAAATAGACTACTGCAATGTTCTCTATGCGGGGTTGCCTTTGAAGGCTGTTTGGAAGCTTCAAATGGTCCAACGGGCAGCAGCCAGGTTGTTGTGTTAGCTCCACTGGCTGCCAGTCTGCACGATACAAAGCACCAGCTTTAGCCTATAAACGCTTCCAGCCCAGCTTACCTATCCAAGTGTATCTCCCTCTATGATCCACTTCAGAGGCTATGATCATCGGGGGAGGCCTTGCTCTCGGTCCCAACCCGCTTGCAGGTGTCACTGGTGGGGACGAGAGACAGGACCTTCTCAGTGGTGGCCCCTCGTCTATGGCACTCCCTCCAAAATGAAATTAAATTGGCTCCCTCCCTCCTGACCTTCAGGAAAAAAGTAAAAACATGGCTCTGGGATGAGGCTGTTGGTTAATAATGGGATCAGTGCAATAAGAGACTATAAATTAACATTGATGACATGGACTGGCCCTGGAATATGACCTGGATTATATGATTTTAAATTGTTGTTCTAATGTTATGTTTTAAATGTTTTTGTTTATTTATTGATATGTATATATGCGGCATTGAATTGGTGCCTTTGTAAGGCAGTCCAAATTCCCTTTTGAGGTTGAGAAGGGTGGGATACAAGTACGGTAAATAAAAAAATACATAAATATTATATAAGGCATGCAGTTAGTGCTAAAAGCACCATCTTTTCTGTCAAACACAAACACACACACACTTTCTCTCTTTTAGATATTCCATCAAAGTAGAGATGTTTCTAGTTCACATTGTTTATGTTTTCTTAAGCTTAAGTTTCAGCTCTTTATCCATTATGTATCCCAAAACTATCTCCCAACAACAATAGACTTAAGGAAACCATGGATGAATTAAAAACATTTACTTAGTTGATTTTCAAAAATATTTTTGTTTCAAATGCTTATAATAGAAGGCGGTTTTTTGAAGCAGATACATTTCAAGTGAGTAAGGAACAACATGGAGATATATTTCAATGCAATGTTTAGAATCTTTGAAAACTAAAGCTTTGATTTTTCTTGTGTTTTGCAGGACCCAGTGTGAAGACTTTTACTCCGTTTTATTTTACGGTGGAGCCAATGGACACTCTGTCAGTTAGAGCTTCATCTGTTCTATTAAATTGCTCTGCTTATTGTGAATCATCTCCAAAAATTGAATGGAAGAAAGATGGGACTTTTTTGAACTTGGGGTCAGATGACCGACGACAGCTGTTGCCAGATGGATCTCTATTAATTAACAGTGTCGTGCATTCCAAGCACAATAAACCTGATGAAGGGTATTATCAGTGTGTTGCAACAGTGGAAAGTCTTGGAACCATTGTTAGCAGAACAGCCAAACTCACAGTAGCAGGTAGGTGCCTCCCATTGTTTTCATTTCTAGTGATTATCACCTCTCAGAAACTTGGGTCTGATAATATGTTGGAATGTGTGTTTAATTCAGCTTAAATGGTCTGTCTTTCTGGTCAGAGAATCTGACTAAAGAAAATTTATATCTTGCCCTTAAACACCAGGCAGAGTATTCATACATTTCCTTTACTTTAAAGGGCAGAATGACAACTAACTTGAGGTGGGCTGGAAGAGCAGTCTATACAAGACCTGTCTGATTAAGATACACTCTCCAGCTAACTTGCTGACATTGTTATAGGTGGGTAGACTGTATTGATGTTCCAGAGCCATTCAGAGTCATTCGTCAGATCGGGATATAGGGTGGCAACCTGTGCTCAGTGGGGTTACACTACCCCTGAGGACACAGGCCCACAGTCTGGGTGTCCTTCTGGACTCAGCGCTGATGCTTGATGCTCAGATGTTGGCAGTGGTCAGGAAGGCCTTTGCACAATTAAAGCTTGTGTGCCAGCTGTGACTGTACCTCAAGAAATCTGATTTGACCATGGTGGTCCATGCCTTAATTACCTCCAGATTGGACTACTGTAATGCACTCTACATGGGGCTGCCTTTGAAGACGGCCTGGGAACTGCAGTTAGGGTGAAGGTTGGTGGCCAGGATGTTAACTGGAGCCAGTTACAGGGAGTGGTTAACCCCCCCTCTTCAAAGTTCAAATAGTTCCACATAACTTTCCAATCTCAATTCAAGGTGCAGATTATTACCTATAAAGCCCTAAACGGTTCGGGATTTGCCTATCTTCGCGAGCGCATCTTCCTCTACGAACCTATGCGATCTTTAAGATCTTCTGGGGAGGCTCTTCTCTTGCTCCCACCCCCGTCACAAGCACAGCTGGTGGAATGAGAGAGAGGGCCTTCTCGGTGGTGACCCCCCGGCTCTGGAACTATCTCCCCAGGGAGGTTAAGCTGGCACCCACCCTGTCCACTTTTCGTAAAGATCTAAAATCTGCATTTGATTAGACAGTTCCCCAGATATTTTGGCCCCAAGCTATGACCCAAGATCTAGTCTTCACACTTTACTACTGTTCCTTGCCCAGAGATATAGTGTTCTACTTTATATTGCCCTTCTACTTCTAATTCTGTCATCTGGCTTTTGCACTTTATCCATTAGTCCTCTCCTTGCAAGTGATTGCACCTGCCAGTTCGAGCCCAGTAAATGTTTACTATATCAGGCTATTGGTCGTTTGCTCGATGGTTGTTTTTATACTGTGTTATGATGTTGTTTGCTTTTATATTGTTTTATGAATTTTACTGTGTTATATTCTAAATTATGTTGATCGGGCTTGTCCCCATCTAAGCCACCCCGAGTCCCTTCGGGGAGATGGAGGCTTATTGCAGTGTTGTTATCACTGCATTGTTGTTATCACTGCATTGTCTGGTGTTGATGCGGTGTTGTGATCACTGCATTGTTAACAGCAATGCAGTATTATTATCACTGCATTGTCTGGTGTTGACTTCTGGTTTGTCTAGCTTCAATTCTTGGATTCCCTTTGGCTTTGTTGTTTGTGCTTAGACTGTCGTTTTAACTGTGACTTGGAGTGCACTTAGTTTGGGCTATAATTCAGCCAAGATGGTGTACATTGCTCCTGACCTTTGGGGTTTATGGCCTCACTGATTAGCTTCGCTGGGATTATGGCCTTGCATGTCTTGTGGGATGAAAATCCCAGAAAGAGATGGCTACTGGAAGTGACTCTTCCATTTAGGGGACAAATTCATAGTGCATACTTTCATTGTAGAGCCTTCATGTTGCAAGCTCATTATAATAAGGCTTTGAGACCGAAAGCCCTTTTATACTAGTAGTAAGCAGTTGCTTAGGCTGCTGAGACTGGGTCCCAGCAATATTGTAAAAGGAAAAGCAAAGAGGAAGAGAAGTGGCAAAAATGTTACTGAATGATTTCTGGATGTAAGGAGTGAAGACAGCATGTGGATAAACAGAGAACAAGACAGAACTGTGAGAGAGGGGTGGGCTTCTGTGAATGAGAGGAGGGTTATTTTTAAAGAAGGGAGTTTGTTGGTGACAGTTGGGAGAAGACAGCTGAAGGCGTCAGTTGTGAGAGCCAGATCAAAGTGAACGTGTTTTGAGGACTGCATTGATTGATGGAAAAGGTCTGACATGATTCAGTTTGAATATTATTATACGTTGGGAAGTAAGCAGTTACTATTCTGTAAGTTATCAAAACGAAATTGAACTGCTAGTGACTTTGTTAAACCGGACCCTCACTAGCTTCCATAAGCCTGGCACATCGGCTTGTTTACTATAATAAGAACCAACTGTGATAGTAATTTGTTTGCATCAAGGTCATTTGGAGGCACATGACCCATGTGCAAGGAGGGATTTAAATGGGGATCATAGGGCAAGTATCTAAGGTCAGGAACTGTGGAACCAGCTTGGTTAGGCCATTGTCACAGCCCCAAACCATCATATTGACCCCCCCCCCCCTTTCAGAGATTCTAGACTCACTAGTGTTGCTTTGGTACTAATGTCAGATGTGTCAATTCCTGTTGCTGTTAAACCAGTCGGCAGGGGTGATTTCAAGTATTTAATCTCCATCCTGTGCATGAGTCGCATCTGAAGTCTCTGCATTTTCCTGACCACCATGGAGAACTCTCTGGAGGTACAGATAGAATTTCTCACACCTTAGTGTAAGCACAAGAAGAGGAGATCTAAAAATACAGAAAGATATCATGCAGCAACAATCCTACTCCAGTGCAACCTTCGTTGAATCATCATTAAACCCAATAAAAAGTCCAGTCCAAATCCAAATCAAAACATCAGCCTTACAAAAGCAAGATGACTACTTCTTTTTCTCCAAAATTAAAGGAAGAGGGGCCAACCAAGAGCAAGATGGAGGGATGGCATCCCTGAAGTGACTGGCTTGACCTTGAAGGAGCTGGGGGTGGCCACGACCGACAGGGAGCTCTGGCGTGGGATGGTCCATGAGGTCCAAAAGAGTCGGAAGCAACTGAACAACAACAACAGGCAACCAGAGTAGTTGGACCCTCATATACAGAACAACAACAACAGGCAACCAGAGTAGTTGGACCCCCATATACCGTTGGTCCCCCACATTTGTGGTAGCGAAGGATCCAAGATCCCCACAAAACTGGAAAAATAGAGATACTGTAACCCTTCCCCTCGTTACATAACCCTTTCCCTCTGACAGCCCAGACCTGTCACTTTCTTTCCCACCTCGAAGACCCGGTTAGAGTTTAAATCCATTCCCCAAAAATTGACTTCTCCTCACTCTTTCTGCTGCTCCTCCACCTGTTCTTCAGTGTCTTCCAAACAATACCAGCCTCTGAATCCACACATCACCTTCCCATTAGGAAAACTTATCCAGACTTTAAATCAATTGCTACTAAATATCAAAAACATTGTAAATTGTGTGATATTTGGCAGAGTATGTATGTTTTAGAACAACAGCTAAAAACCCCCGAGAAACAAAAGAATAAAAAGCCATAGTAGTTTAGAAAGAGAAAATGGCTCACACAGCTGTTTCCTTCATTTCCCTAATGAACTATTAGAGTTTTTTCTTTGCTTAATAAAATGCTCAGGGTAATGAATTCATTTCCATAGTTGCTCCCACATCCCAGTGATGTTTTCTGCCTTTTAAATTAAAAAATCACTTTCATTAAATTGTGTTTTTCTTCTGAAGAACACTCACACAATATATTAGTGCTTGATTCTTATCTGTGGGGTTGTGGGGTTGACAGTCCCAATTATCATTTCTCTGGTTTTCTCTGGTAGGCCTTATGAGTGAGCAGGGATTTAACAAAAGGGTTGAATCGCATGCATTGTATTGGTAGTCATAATTTAGGTAGACCATTGCATTGGTGGGATTTATATCACTATTGATTCACTACTCAGAAAATAATTCAGTGGCTCTGCTCTGGTTGGGACTATCAATAAGAATGAGGCCCAAGAATAAAAGACAATGCTATTAGCAGTAATCTGGTTAAAGAGCAGATGGAATATAAGAATAGGGTGGATAAAAAGTACATATAGTAAAACCTAGTGATGATTATACAGTATCCTAACAAAAATAATGAAATATTTTGTGAAATAAAAAAACCCTTCAAGTTGTAATAGGAAGTAAGTTCTGCAGAGTTCCTTTATGAAGTTCTCCCCTCCAGGTAACCACTGTGAATAGGAGCCCCCAGTGGTGTAATGGGTTTAACCCTTGTGGTGGCAGGACTACTGACTGTAAGGTTGGCAGTTCGAATCAGGAAAGTGGGGTGAGCTCCCACCTGTCACCTCCTGCTTCTCATGCAGGGACATGAGAGAAGCCTCCTACAGGATGGTAAAACATCCCAGTGGCCCCTGGGCAACATCTTTGCAGAGACAGCCAATTCTCTCACACCAGAAGCGATTTGCAGTTTGTCAAGTCGCTCCTGATCTCCCCCCCCCCACTGTAAATAATTAAGGTTTGGTGCAGAGTGAGGCAGAAAAAAAAATCAAGCAATACAGTACAGCTGTTAAAACCCATTGATACCTCTTTCGCTATGAGGTAATAATAATATCAATGGGTTTTAACAGCTGTACTTCAAGTTGAACAGAAGTACTCCGAAGCTTTAGGTGCTCTTACTGCCTATTACAGGGGAAACCAGAGGATCCCTAATTCACCTAAAATGCAGACGTTTGCTTTTCAACTTATTTATCTATTTATTTATTTGCCTCATTTGTATACCGCTCTTCTCAGCCCTTAGGCGACTTAAAGCGGTTCACAGCAACAGTTTCAGTATACACAATACAAGATCATTGGGCATTTAAAAGCAATAACATAACAAATTAATTAAACAGTAAATATCAATACAACAATACATCAGTATAAGAACAGACAATCATCTCAAGCTCTGAGGATGACATGGAAAGGAATCTCAGTGGAGTATTGCAGCACAGCCAAATACCTAGAAGTCACTCTGGACTGTTCTCTGACTTACAAGAAGCACTGCTTGACTATCAAGCAAAAAGTGGGCGCTAGAAATAATATCATACGAAAGCTGACTGGCACAACCTAGGAATCACAACCAGACACAGTGAAGATATCTGCCCTTGTGCTTTGTGACTCTGCTGCTGAGTAGGCATGCCCAGTGTGGAACACATCTCACCATGTTAAAACAGTGGATGTGGCTCTTAATGAGACATGTCGCAGTTTCACAGGATGTCTATGTCCTACACCACTGGATAAATTATACTGTTTAGCCGGTATTGCACCATCTGACACCATCAAGAATTAGCAGCTAGTAATGAAAGGACCAACATATCCGGCCTATCCTCTGTTCAGATATCAGCCAGCACACCAATGCCTTAAATCAAGAAGTAGCTTTCTAAGATCTATAGAAATACTTGCAGGAACACCTCAGCAAGCGAGAGTCCAAAAGTGGCGGGCTAAAACCTGCAACCTCAATTTGTGGCTGAGATTGGATGAGAAATTCCCTTCTGGTCATAAAAGACTGGGCAACTTAGAAGGTGCTGAACAGACTGTGATCTGGCTCCATGAGATGCAGAGCCAATCTTAAGAAATGGGGCTATAAAGGGGAGTCCACAACATTCGAGTGTGGAGAAGAGCAAACCCCAGACCACCTACTATAATGCAATCTGAGCCCTGCCATATGCAAAATGGCAGTGCTCCAAATGGCCAGCTACTGGTCAAAGGAAATTTAGTATAATGGCCAGTTTTTAACTTTCTTTGTTGTTTTTTTCCTTGTACATTATAATTGTATTTTCAGTTCGCTTCTGACATGATAAATAAACAGCTGTACTGAATTGTATGATTTTGTAAATAGACAAACTGTGTTTCACATTGGAATACGTCTGTGGGACCCCTGGACAATGGGTCAGTGAGTTGGCCTGTTAGACAGAAAGAAATAATGACCAACCATGTGCTCCTAGATGCTTTGCGTTCATAATGCAAGGAGGAAGGCATAAAGAAAAATAACTGTGATCATTCTAATAAGTCTTTCAATTTTTCAATTATTTTAGGAATGCCAAGGTTCGTTGCTCAGCCGGAGTCAGCATCTGTCTATAGAGGCAACAGCATAGTTCTGAACTGTGAAGTCAATGCTGACCTAGCACCCTTTGTACGGTGGGAGCTAGACCATGAACCCATCTTTCTGGATGACCGTGTATTCAAATTACCAAGCGGAGCGTTGATTATTAGCAATGCCACAGATGAAGATGGTGGAACATACTGTTGTATTATTGAAATCGGTGGTTCTCCCAAATACAGTGATGAAGCTGTGATTAAAGTTCTTCCAGGTACATGCATATGCGCTTGTTCTCTCTTTCAGTTCGTTATCTGAGCTCAGAGAAGCTCTTACGGCTTGCTATTCAAAGTGTTTAATTTTAAATGATGTGCTACTCTGTGGTCCTCTAGAAAAACGCTTCATAAAAGTGTACTTAAAAGGCTTTTGTGTTTTTGTGCCCAACCACAGACTAGAGGACTCTTGAATAACAACAGCGCTTTCTTGTTAATACACATCTTTGCGAGGACGTTTGCCATCTTGGTCACCACAACAAGCTAGTCTGTGGCCAGGACCTGGATCTGTTCCAGATTCTTTAATGTAACTGTTAATTGGCATGTTCATATTTTCTGAAAGTTACAAAATGTTTCACTTGTGAAAGCAAGTAAGGAGCATTGTGTTTCAGGATGTTGTGTTAATAATATGTGTATGTAGGGGGAAGTTACTAGTCTTGCTTTACATTTTCTTGTGCCGTTCTGATCCTAGCCTTTCTGTTTGCATTATTTGCAGAATCTGAAATGGTGTCAGATCTGGTGTTCTTGAAACAGCCTTCCTCACTTACTAAAGTGACTGGGCAGACTGCAATTTTGCCATGTGTTGCTACAGGCACCCCTATTCCTGCTATCAAATGGACAAGAAATGAAAAAGAGCTTGTTGCAGAAAGGTGAGTAATAGGTTTGGTGTCACGTCTGCTTTTAATACTCTGCCACTTTTTTCCAAGTTGTTTGATATCCTTGCTTCTGAAGTGCATCTGACTCACAAATACTGTCAAAATGAGCATCCGTGAGATATATATAAAGGAACATATATTTATTTTTATTTCCTGCGGAGACTTCTTTTATTCATTTCTTTTAGGGAAGAGATGCATGTTATACAAAAGTGTGCAAGAAGGGAAATCTGTCTGCCTTTTTCTCCTCATCCATTACTCTGTGTGTTGATGACGGCTAGGTGTGCTGACTGTTTGTGGCTGCCTATTCTGTTGTCTATGAAATTATATATCTTTAAAGCTTCAGTGAATATTTGAAAACTCAGTTGCCATCAAAATGCATTACTTACAATACTGGGTGTGTCTTTTCACACCTGGAAATGGCTGGTGCTTCCAGTTTCTACTGGGAGAGGATGATGGCTACCCCATAAATTGGTTTTCTACTGTATTGTTGAAGGCTTTTGTGACCGGAATCACTGGGTAGTTGTATTCTGGGCTTGTATGACCATGTTCCAGAACCATTCTCTCCTTACGTTTTGCCTGCATCTATGGCAAGCATCCTCAGGGGTTGTGAGGTCTGTTGGAAACTAGGAAAATTGTGTTTATATATATCTGAAATGTCCAGGTGGATATTCCACAGATATATAAAACCCATTTTCCTAGTTTGCTCTTCCAAACAATTTGAACAACTAAGTAACATGTCTGAAAAAGATCTTGGGAGTCCTAGTGGACAACAAGTTAAACATAAGCCAACAATGGGATTTTTTTAGTCAGGGAAGACCTGCTACCCCTCTATTCTCCCTTGGTCAGACCACACCTGGAATACTGTGTCCAGTTCTGAGCACTGCAATTGAAGGGAGATGTTGACAAGCTTAAATGTGCCCAGAGGAGAGTGACTCAAATGATCAAGGGTCTTGAGAACAAGCCCTATGAAGAGCGGCTTAAAGAACTGAGCATGTTCAGTTTGCAGAAGAGAAGGCTGAGAGGAGACATGATGAGAGCCATGTATCAAAATGTGAGGGGAAGTCATAGGTAGGAGGGAGGAAGCTTGTTTTCTGTTGCCCTGGAGACTAGGACACGAAACAATGGCTTCAAACTATAGGAAAGGAGATTCCACCTGAACATTAGGAAGAACTTCCTGACTGTGAGAGCAGTTCAGCAGTGGAACTCTCTGCCTCAGAGTGTGGTGGAGGTTGCTTCTTTGGAGGCTTTTAAACAGAGGCTGGATGGCCATCTGTCAGGGGTGCTTTGAATGTGATTTTCCTGCTTCTTGGAAGAGGGTTGGATTGGCTGGCCCACGAAGCCTCTTCCAACTCTATGATTCTATGATTCTAGTACAACAGTTGCTTTGGGAGTCTTCATAGACCTAGTTTTCAATCAATAGTGATCAAGTGCTGAGATGCTGCTTAAAATTAGGATATTGGATCATTCAAGTGAGCCAGCTCCTCAAGTTGTTCCTGCTGCGCATGAGCGGGGAAATGAAGACAACATTATCAATAAGGTAGATGAAGTAGGTTAGTGATATTAAAGAGGAGACAGTGACTCTGTTGGATTATATCACAAAGCATCTCAGCAATCTTGCAACTCATATAGTAAATCTGGAGGAGACTGCTAAGACTGTGCTGAATGCTGTTAACACTGTGGCCCAAAATACATAAATCCTGGAGTCCCAAGAACTCGAAGAATAGCTTGAAATCTTGGATTCTTGAATCAAAAGGTCTGAACATGTTTGCTGAACATGTCTGTGACTAGGACTAGTTGATTAGTTAACTCAAGATGTAACAACAAATAAAAATGAACATTTTCTTCAAAACTCTCCATCAGGCTTAGTCTTTGAACTTTTTGTTCTACTTATTCTTTCCTTAGTCATCAATTACAAAAATTATCCCTTTTTGTTCTTGGGCTTTCATGTTTGCGTATAAAAACCTTGACCTATATATTTATCATTTCTCTTCATTAGTGTAGCCTCATTTTTCCTATCCTAATGTGAACAACGTGATGGGCAATGTAGTCAGCATTTGTTACCTTCAATAAATAGGAGACCAAAATAAACAAGAATACAGAACAATGCATTATTGTAACCAGGATTTTAAATTGCATTTATTAATTATTGGGAACTGGGTTTTGTTCCACGGGTGGGGGAGGGATTTAGTACATTAATTGCATGTTTAGGCTGCTCAGGAATATTATAAACATTTGTATTCTTATCTTCTATCACGATTCTGCATACATGTTGTAAATCAGTTCACTAATCTGTTCTATTTTGCACAGCTCTCCAAAGTTTTTGTTGCTGGCTGGGGGGACTCTGAAGATAAATGACATCACTGAAGATGATACTGGAACATACACCTGCATTGCATACAATGGGAATGAAACAATAGAAATTCAAGCTGAACTTACAGTACAAGGTTTGTGAATACTTTTAAAGAATCAAATGTAATCAAGGCCAGGACATGTTGTGATTTAACTGGAGAAACCAGTGATAGTAATCTTCTATTCTGGAGGTTGAGCATGGAAGGTTTCATAGCTTGGTGGTTGAACCCTTGCAAGATTTGGTCTCTGGAATCTCTGGCTTAGACTTGAGAAAGATCTCTGCTTGAAATCCTGCTGAAGATACTACTAACATACAGGACAAATGTTGGAAATGTGAAGCCCATGTAGGAACTTTCTACCATATGTGGTGGACCTGCAAGGTAGCAAGAAATTACTGGAAGGGAATACAATAAAGAATCCAGAAAATACTTAAGACTAAAATACAAATGAAATCCGAATATTTCTTATTGGGTATAGCAGATATGGACTTAGAAAAAAATGGACACACCTTTTAATTATTTAGTGATAACTTATGCACAAACTTGGAGAATGAGAGTAGTACCATGAATAGATGAATGGCTTCTGAAAACAACAGAAATAATGAATATGGACAAATTAAACCAGTTGCTTGTAAACCATCGATGCATTATTAGAAAAGCAACAGATTTGATAGTCTTTAAAGAGTATTTGAAAAAGAAAAAAAATGAGAATGATAATATAGTTCAAGCGAAGAAAGAGAAAAACTGTTTCCACATTGGAGAAGCGTGAATGAGGGGAAGCAAAATTGATCAAGAATTAAAATAAAATAAAGACTTAAAAAATAACAATAATGAAGAAGTTGGAGGTCAAACCAAAACCCCCCTTCCTTTTTAAATTCTTTCCTTCCCTGCTCTTTAACATATTCCTATATAGGTTTTTTTTTCTTTCCTAGGTGGTAGTTGTCTCCTATTTCCACCCTAAAATCTTTTTCCTGCCCTTTTTCCTGCCCTCCCTTCCCCATTTTATGATATTGTATAAAAATTGCATTAATAACAATTGTTATATAAACAGATATCACTATTTCTGTGATGTTTCCCCCTCGGTCTGCAGAAGGGAATGGGGTTTAAGGACAGGGCTTAAGATATGGTCCACAAAGGAGACGAGTGGTGGTAGGCAGCAGGCGAGGCGGACGGTGTTCTCCTCTGATTGGCCCAACAGACAGGGCTCAGAGGGAAATAGCAGGCGGAAATTCTCCGTGGGCATGTGAGGAGCACCATGTGGCCTGAAAAGCAGGCAAGGAGATGGTACCTGCTCCCACTTTCTTTTGTTTTGATTTTATTTTCATTCTGGGGGAGGGGATCCCATTTCATGTTCCCGCCCAAAATGAAAAGAACGAAAGAACGGATTAAACTTCAGAAACAGGTACCGTACCGCATCCACCTCTACTGTGTAACCCCTCTACAAGGAAACATAACTTTCTACTTGCATATGTGTTGTTTTGTTTTGAAATTATATAGGAAATTACTCTCCTTGATTAAAAGCAATGCCAGTTTTCCTTTCCTAAATGATGACAGGCTAGTGTGGTTTTTTTTTTTTTTTCATTTACCTTATCATCTTCGCTCAGGAAGTTACATGGAGACAGACAGCTCCTGACAAGGTTATAAGTTCACTTTTCCACAAGGGAATATTTTTTTTTGTCAGTCATTGTCTATGGCTCTCCAGAGACTCCTGAAAATACTGTGACGTAAATGCCATTGCTTTGGGATTTCCTGACCTGTCAGTTTCAAACTGAGCAGTATGCTGGGAGGTTATACTAAAGGGCATTTCCTTAAAAATACTGCATTGAGCACAAAGGACTTACTGTATTGGAAATCAAAGGTTGGGTTTCATATTTCCAGGACATAATGGTGAATTCTTTAATAGTTTTCAGAAAATTCTGTCAGTATTGTTTTGTAGTTTGCCTGTTATCAATTTTTAGATGGAAATTATGAATTGGGGCACATTCTCAGTAAACAGTACTCATTAAGGCTTGGCGCATTGTAAAATCAAAATTTGTCTTTTAGTTGGTTGAATCTGGCTATGGAGGGTCTACTGCTTTATATCTGGAGCAAAGCAGCTTTCAACTCTCATTGCATTCTGCAGTGTATTTTGGGAACACAATGTTTTAATTAACATTGACAACAATGTATTATCTTTTTCACTGGCTTTGCCTATGCAAATATTTAGAAAAAGCGGTTTTGGTTTTCTTGTATTGACTACACATTGTAGGATACATGTTTGGCCAGAGATTTGGAGGAGAGGAATGTCTTCAAAAGTATTTTCTTTTGGCACGAAAATCGCATCATGTCAGTTTTGAAAATGGTTAATAAGGCAATGAGTAAACAGAATGCAAATGTGTGATTGCTTCACTCCTTTTATTTGGCTTACTTTGTTTGTTTTTTTCACCTGCCTATTTTCTGCCATACATGTAAGCACAATAAAATGTGCATAATTAACTCTCCACACTAATCACTTTGTGTATGAAAAGTGCCCACTTGTTTTCTGGGTGAGTGTGGGACTGGGCGAAGGTGAAGAGAAAAAAGGAAAGCAAGGCTGCTTTGAAATGTAATTATCTGGTGTGAAAATATATAATTTTCCATTAACATTTTTAATGTATGTGATTGACTCATTTGCTTTCTGGTGATGGAGTTTAATTTGCCTGCCACAAAGATCTACTTGTACCTGATTGATATGAATTTGGAATATTGGATGTAATTAAGTGACAGCATTTCTCTCCTAGTACGGCATTTCAAAATGCATTAATGGAAAGAAAATATATAATTAATGTTCAACATTGGTAAACAAGGCTTCTCCTTCTTCTTCATTACCCCAGACTGGATAAAAGTCAGAAATAAAATCGCACTCTGTCACCATTTCCTCTATTAGCAGCCATCAAAAATATGAACTCCTGTTATTTTCTAATATGTTTTGTGTTTGGACATGGTAGTAGAAATGAAAAAGACGCCTCTTTCTGTGTAGTTCTGTGTGTTTTGGTTATTATTTATGCCCTTTTTTCTGGCACTCTTGCCTGGACCCATACATGGAGGATAATTTTCTTCTTCCTTGATAGTTTTTCGTTCATATCTTTTCTTCTAACGATGAGTAAGTTGCGTATCTTATACTTTAATCAGTTCTAGAGTCATCTGTTCTAGATTTTTTTTTTAATTTTAACTATACGGTTCCAGCCCAGCTTACTTATCCTAACATATCTATCTCTACGTTCCACCTCATAATTTAAGATCTACTGGGGAGGCCCTGCTTTTGGTCCCACCGGCGTCACAAACGCATCTGGTGGGGACGAGGGACAGGACCTTCTCAGTGGTGGCCACCCACTTGTGGAATTCGCTCCCCAGTGAGATTAGATTGCCATCCTCCCTCCTCATTTTTAGGAAAAAACTAAAGTCATGGTTTTGGAGCCAGGCTTTCGGCTAGTGGACATAGCAGCACTTAGACACTGAACCGGACCACAGGATTATGACAATTGGAAACGGATATGTGATTTTGATTAGGTGACTATGTTAGTATATGAGTATGTGATTTTAATTAATGTTATTGTTTATTTTCTATGTATTTGATTTTATGTTGTTGTATTGATGTTATGGCATTGAATTGTTGCCCATGTAAGCCGCCCTGAGTTCCCCCTCAGGGGTGAGAAGGGTGGGGTAGAAACGATGTAAATAAATAATAATAATAATAATAATAATAATAATAATAATAAATAAAAAGATGAACTAAGGTTATTTAACCACTTGTTCTCCTTAATGGAATTTTACCGTTGATTTACTTGTTCTTGAACAACAGCAATTATTTTTGGAAGGTGTTCAGCTTAGTGAAATTCTTCTGAAACGTGCCTATAGTTCTGCAGAATCTGTCAAGGGATGTTGTCTATGCACTTTTGTTGCATGCGATGCTCAAGCCATATCGGGCATGCTTGATCATTAATTGGTTACTGTACCTTTTGTTTCTTTTCTTGAAGCTCCTCCTGAGTTTCTGAAGCAGCCATCTAATATCTATGCTCATGAATCCATGGACATCGTGTTTGAATGTGATGTGACTGGAAAGCCAGCTCCCTCAGTGAAGTGGGTTAAGAATGGCGATGTCGTGATCCCTAGTGACTACTTTAAAATTGTAGTAAGTATATGTTAAGTATGAAATCTATGACCTACTTGTCTTATAGTTGGTATGTGGTCTGTCTACATTTGGCCCATGAAAGTATTGATTTTTAAACTTTCACTGTTCTCCATTAATTATTATTCACCAGTGTTGTAGAGCATCAGTAAGGTAAAGGTATAGGTTTCCCCTGACATTACGTCTAGTCGTGTCTGGCTCTAGGGCGTGGTGCTCATATTCATTTCTAAGCCAAAGAGCCGGTTTTGTCCATAGACACCTCCAAGGTCATGTGGCCAGCATAACTGCACCGAGCACCGTTACATTTCCACAGAAGTGGTACCTACTCACATTTGCATGTTTTTGAACTGCTAGGTTGGCCAAAGCTGGGGCTAACAGCCGGGGCTCACCCCGCTCCCCAGAGTTTTTGGTCAGCAAGTTCAGCAGCTCAGAGGTTTAACCCACTGCACCACCTATTACTCTCATTTTCTTTGTTGAACAGCCCAAAGTCTACTAAAACATCAACAAACTTATCACCATTATCTTGAAGCTCATTAATCTCGGGACCTGGAGTTTCAGCCTCTGAACTCCTTTCCCTGGAGACTGTCTCTCCTGCCTCCTCTGGGATGTGGCTGTGACTAGTTGGAGACACAGACTGCTCAGTTTCAGGACGTAAAATCTGAGGCCCAGAATCCCCATTAACAGTAATATTTAGACACCACCATGGACTAAGCTGCAACAAAACCTTGCAAGCTTTATTTCTTTTCATTTATACTGGTGAAACAATTTAGACAGACTGATTTGAACTGGTATGGGCTGACATTTTCTAAATTCTGCACGTGTTTTGCCAAGTTACTTCCCCTCTGAGTGACACCTCATTTTAATTGTGAAGCACCCCTTTCTGGATCCCTTGACTGTAGTCTGATATGTTTATTCCATACATCTGTTTAGTTCAGCTCTGAGAAAAGAATGGCATCAAGAATATAAGCATTTCAGATGAAGAAGAATTGCTATTTTCATACCTCATGAAGAAATTGTTAGCATGTGTAGCTGCCAGCCTGTGTGATCCCCAAAGTGGCAAAGCAAGACACTTATTACAATCTCAGTGTCTCCCTGAGGACTGAACTGGCTACCTTGGCAGAGCTGCAGCCATGAAAACCAATAGTTCGAGACTCCCACAGCCCCAGCCATTTTTACCTTTGGCAACCTTCCCTTATATGAGCAACAAGCGGGCTTATTTATTTATAATTACTTTAAAAACTGTGTTCCAGTCCTATTCCCAGGGCTATTTAGAAAAACAATACAGCCAGTAAAATACAAATACAGTGCGCTCTTGGTATCCGTTGGGGTTTGGTTGAACAACCCTCTATGGATATGAAAATGTAGATGCCCGAGTCCCATTATATACAATTGTGTAGCAAAATAGTGTCTGTTATACAAAATGGCAGTACTTTTTGGAGTGTTTGGGGAGGAAATATTTTCAGGTTGTTGACTCCATGAATACAGAATCTGTGGCTATGGAGGGCCGACTAGATGTGAAAAGGTTTGGAAGCCTCAGATATAACATCAACAATACGTTTGAATTATGTTTGAAGCTCAGGCATCGGTGGTGGCTGGAAGGGCTTTTGCACAATTAAGATTCGTGCGCCCGCTGCGACCGTACCCCGTGAAGTCAGATCTGTCCAGGGTGGTCCATGCCTTAGTTACCTCCAGATTGGATTACTGTAATGCATTCTACGTGGGGCTGCCCTTGAAAGCAGCCCAGAAATTTCAATTGGTACAAAGGGCAGCAGCCAGGTTGCTAACTGGTTCTTCTTATAGAGAGCGGTCAACCCTCCTGTTCAAGGAGCTCCACTGGCTGCCATTCATTTTCCGGTCCCAATTCAAGGTGCAAGTTCTTACCTACAAAGCCCTGAACGGTTTGGGACCCGCCTACCTGCGTACAAACCCACTCGATCATCTGGAGAGGCCCAGCTCCTTCGCAGGCACGATTGGTGGGGACAAAGGAGAGGGCCTTCTCGGTGGTGGCCCCCCGACTCTGGAACTCACTTTCCAAGGACATCAGACAGTCTTTAGAAGGAGCCTGTAAATGTGGTTGTTCCAGTGTGCCTTCCCAGAATAAGGAAAACTCTTAGCAATATGTCCTCAAATGCACTTTAACATTGATTTAGGATTGTCTGCGCGCCCTCATCTTTCTTTGAAAACCCTATCCTAGTTATACCCTACCTTGTTCATGCCCAGCATTATTTTTAAATTTTGAATTATTACATATGGCCCGGCCATAGGTTTTTAAAATGCTTGTAGGTTATTGTCATTGTTTATTGTTTATTTATTCTTTATGAGATTTATTTTAACTGTTTTGTATTGATTATTTTGTTATTGCTTTCGTTTATTGATGTATTGCGGGCTTGGCCTCATGTAAGCTGCACCGAGTCCCTTGGGGAGATGGTAGCAGGGTACAAATAAAGTATTATTATTATTATTATTATAGAAAGAAAACTGGAAGGATTGAAATGGTACCTAAAAAGAAAACAAAACAAAAATGTTTTTGCCTGGTTCTAATGGAATCTATGACGAAATCTTTGTGATCTAGGTTAACTCTTGCACAGATTTCACTTGGTTTTGGTCTGGTTTAGGATTTTAGGCTTTCCTGAGTAGAAAATACTACCTTCACAGCATGTCTCTTCTTTATTTAGAACGAACATAACCTACAGGTTTTGGGTCTGGTGAAATCGGATGAAGGATTTTATCAGTGTATTGCAGAAAATGATGTTGGGAACATACAGGCCGGGGCCCAGCTGATAATACTGGATCATGGTAAGAAACTGAAATCTTACTTGAAAAAAATTGGCAGCGAGTCTTTTTCGATCATAAGGTTACTGTCTTGTTTCTCCATGAAGAAAAACTGCTTGTTCTTGCTCACCAGTCCTCCATTGTAGTGTTATGTAAAAATATAGTAATGCTGAAATGAATAATGATTATTTTTAGTAGTTACATGTAATTAAAAGGCAAAGGTTTCCCCTTGACATTAAGTCTAGTTTTGTCCGACTCTGGGCAATGGTGCTCATCTCTATTTCTAAGCCAAAGACCTGGCGTTGTCCATAGACACCTCCAAGGTCATGTGGCCAGCATGATTACATGCAGCGCTGCTACCTTCCCGTAAAAGTGGTACCTATTGATCTACACATATTTGCATGTTTTTGAACTGTTAGGTTGGCAGAAGCTGGACCTAACAGCGGGAGGTCACCCCGCTCCCTGGATTTGAACCGTCAGCAAGTTCAGCAGCTCAGTGGTTTAATCTGCTGCGCCACTAAGGGACCCTACATTAAAATCCCATTACAGGGCTATTTCTGGAAAAAAGGTGTCCCTTAGAAAAATATACATTTGTGACTCTCTCTGTGTTTGTAGACATGCACATGCCTATTTTGGGACTCCTCCCCCCAATACTAAATAACATATTTTTGTAGGGTTTTGAAAAATTGAACATTTGTCTCTGGAGTGCCTTTCATTGGTTTCTTGAACACTGTTCAGCCTATTGAAAAAAGAAATATGGAGAAATCATGAAGTATAAGGGATTTTTTTTGGTAGCTGTGGAATCCAAAACGTTGCAGAAAGGAAAGGGTGAAAAGAAACACGATAAAAATGTATTCTGGTGAAATTGACTTGACTCTAAAACAGTAGTATGGAAATTATACTAGTAATAGAAAAGAAAATTCTTTATTATTTGGGGTGCGTTATATTTTATTTACGACTATCTTATGCCTAAGCACACTGTAGATTTGAGATCAATTGCTTGCTTCTTTGAAGCCATATATATGAAGATTTAATAGTTCCCAAGAGTAGAAATCTTTGTATTAAAGCTAGAGGCTGTTTATTTACAAAACAGCGTGCATAGTTTTCCAAATTTTGAGGAATAAATATTAGGAAATACATATTAATGACATAGTTTGGTTGCTTCTTTTCTTTCGGAATCTGTAACTTAAAATTCATTATTTTAGCTGTACATTTCCATACATACGCATCCTTCCAATAATAGAGAGTAAAATAATAAATGTAATAAAATAGACTGAAATAATGGAAATGTAATAATAACAGTAAAATATAGTAAAATAATAAATGCAATAATAATAATAAATAGAGTAAATAAATAAAGACTCCGGCACAAGCCAGTAAAGGTGGTCCCAGTGGTGGCCGGTACACTAGGTGCAGTGCCTAAAGACCTTGGCCTGCACTTAAAAACAATAGGTGCTGACAAAATTACCATCTATCAGCTGCAAAAGGCCACTCTACTGGGATCTGCACGCATTACTTGCCGATACTCCACATAGTCCTAGACACTTGGGAAGTGTCTGATGTGTGATCCAATACAGCAGCCAGTGTAGTGATCTTGTTTGCTGTGTACTAATCTTGTTGTGTTTCAAATAATAATAAAATAATAATTTATTTCTATACCACCCTCTCTCGAGGGGACTCAGGGCGGTTTACACATAAAATAATAAATGTAATAAAAATAATAAATAGAGTAAAATAATAAATATAAGAATAAGAATAAAATAATGAGTGTAATAAAATAATAATAATAACAGAATAATGATGATGATAATGATGATGATGATGATGATGATGATGATGATGATAATAACTTTAACTCGAGTTTAGGCCAAGGGGTTTTTTTTCAGCCTAAAAAAGTAGATTTGTATATAGTAGATTTGTACCCCAGCCTTCCTTCCAAAATTGAGATTGAAGGTAGCTTCCAGTGCAATTAACATACAGGCCACAGTAAATTACAAGTATATACATTAAAATGTATTATGAATACCATAGAACAGTCAAAATATTAATTTAAAGGTTCGTGAGAATGGAATTAAAATGTTAAAAGGTCACATTTGTCAGAAATACTTAAATCACATGTTGTATCATTGGGTGGAAAGAGATAAGGATGTCCTTTATTGCTTGTATGTGAAAACAAATCCTGCCTTTGTGTTGGTTTTTATGTTGATACTGAGTTATCTTATCTAAAAACAGCATCACTTCTGATTGGGACAACAGGAAAAGATGTTTTCCTCTTTCAATTCAATTTTGATGCATTGATAGCGGCACACCTTTTTTTCAATTAGCGGGCAGGACAGGAAATAATGGAACGACTTCCTTTAAAACATGAAAGTATGTTTGAAAAATATGTCACGAGTATGGGAGGAGTGCTTTTATCACACGTTTATGACTTCCTTTAGGAGTTTACATTGGAAAATTCAATATCATTCTCGCCAGAAAGAATATGAAATTTGAACTGATGGACTCAGGGTATAGTCCCAAAGCATGTAAACATCGGGTTAGCTAGCTACTAGGATTTCATTAAATTAGATCGTGTTTTTAGGGCTTTTCATGATGATAGCAATATATAGAATTGTAGGAACTGGAGGAAAAAAATATACAAAAACTAGAGACCTGTTTTACTGTTGTCCAGGTTGTACACTTCAGTTTATCTGAATGCTTTTTCTAAAAGCAGGAGAATGAAGAAAGGAGGGAGTGTGGTATAGTTGTTTGAGTATTAGATCAGGACCTAGAGCAGATATGGGCAAACCCAGGCCTGGGGGCCGGATGCGACCCATTCGGCTCTTTTCTTAAGCCTCCCTCTCTCACAGCGCTCAAATTTCCTTCCTTCCTTCTCTCTTATCTTCCTCCTTTCCTTCTCTCTTATATTCCTCCCTTCCTTCTCTCTTATATTCCCCCCCTCTTTCTCTCTCTCTCCATCCTTCCCTTCCACCCTTTCACCATTCCTTCCCTCATTCCTCCCTCCTTCCCTCTCCCCCTTCCTACCTTCCTTCCTACCTACCTACCTACCTACCTACCCCATTGAGCCAAGAAGCAGGAAAATAGCATTCAAAGCTCCCCCGACAGATGGCCATCTAGCCTCACTTTTAAAGCCTCCATAGAAGGAGCCTTCACCATACTCCAGGGCAGAGTTCCACTGCTAAACAGCTCTCATAGTCATAGAATCATAGAGTTGGGAGAGACCTGGTGGGTCATCCAATCCAACCCCATTCTGTCAAGAAGCAGGAAAATTGTATTCAAAGCTCCCCTGACAGATGGCCATCTAGCCTCTGTTTAAAAGCCTCCATAGCAGGAGCCTTCACCATACTCCAGGGCAGAGTTCCACTGCTAAACAGCTCTCATAGTCATAGAATCATAGAGTTGGGAGAGACCTGGTGGGTCATCCAGTCCAACCCCATTCTGTCAAGAAGCAGGAAAATTGTATTCAAAGCTCCCCTGACAGATGGCCATCTAGCCTCTGTTTAAAAGCCTCCATAGCAGGAGCCTTCACCATACTCCAGGGCAGAGTTCCACTGCTAAACAGCTCTCATAGTCATAGAATCATAGAGTTGGGAGAGACCTGGTGGGTCATCCAGTCCAACCCCATTCTGTCAAGAAGCAAGAAAATTGTATTCAAAACTCCCCTGACAGATGGCCATCTAGCCTCTGTTTAAAAGCCTCCATAGCAGGAGCCTTCACCATACTCCAGGGCAGAGTTCCACTGCTAAACAGCTTTCATAGTCATAGAATCATAGAGTTGGGAGAGACCTGGTGGGTCATCCAGTCCAACCCCATTCTGTCAAGAAGCAGGAAAATTGTATTCAAAACTCCCCTGACAGATGGCCATCTAGCCTCTGTTTAAAAGCCTCCATAGCAGGAGCCTTCACCATACTCCAGGGCAGAGTTCCACTGCTAAACAGCTCTCATAGTCATAGAATCATAGAGTTGGGAGAGACCTGGTGGGTCATCCAGTCCAATCCCATTCTGTCAAGAAGCAGGAAAATTGTATTCAAAACTCCCCTGACAGATGGCCATCTAGCCTCTGTTTAAAAGCCTCCATAGCAGGAGCCTTCACCATACTCCAGGGCAGAGTTCCACTGCTAAACAGCTCTCATAGTCATAGAATCATAGAGTTGGGAGAGACCTGGTGGGTCATCCAGTCCAATCCCATTCTGTCAAGAAGCAGGAAAATTGTATTCAAAACTCCCCTGACAGATGGCCATCTAGCCTCTGTTTAAAAGCCTCCATAGCAGGAGCCTTCACCATACTCCAGGGCAGAGTTCCACTGCTAAACAGCTCTCATAGTAATAGAATCATAGAGTTGGGAGAGACCTGGTGGGTCATCCAGTCCAACCCCATTCTGTCAAGAAGCAAGAAAATTGTATTCAAAACTCCCCTGACAGATGGCCATCTAGCCTCTGTTTAAAAGCCTCCATAGCAGGAGCCTTCACCATACTCCAGGGCAGAGTTCCACTGCTAAACAGCTCTCATAGTCATAGAATCATAGAGTTGGGAGAGACCTGGTGGGTCATCCAGTCCAACCCCATTCTGTCAAGAAGCAGGAAAATTGTATTCAAAACTCCCCTGACAGATGGCCATCTAGCCTCTGTTTAAAAGCCTCCATAGCAGGAGCCTTCACCATACTCCAGGGCAGAGTTCCACTGCTAAACAGCTCTCATAGTCATAGAATCATAGAGTTGGGAGAGACCTGGTGGGTCATCCAGTCCAATCCCATTCTGTCAAGAAGCAGGAAAATTGTATTCAAAACTCCCCTGACAGATGGCCATCTAGCCTCTGTTTAAAAGCCTCCATAGCAGGAGCCTTCACCATACTCCAGGGCAGAGTTCCACTGCTAAACAGCTCTCATAGTCATAGAATCATAGAGTTGGGAGAGACCTGGTGGGTCATCCAGTCCAACCCCATTCTGTCAAGAAGCAAGAAAATTGTATTCAAAACTCCCCTGACAGATGGCCATCTAGCCTCTGTTTAAAAGCCTCCATAGCAGGAGCCTTCACCATACTCCAGGGCAGAGTTCCACTGCTAAACAGCTCTCATAGTCATAGAATCATAGAGTTGGGAGAGACCTGGTGGGTCATCCAGTCCAACCCCATTCTGTCAAGAAGCAGGAAAATTGTATTCAAAACTCCCCTGACAGATGGCCATCTAGCCTCTGTTTAAAAGCCTCCATAGCAGGAGCCTTCACCATACTCCAGGGCAGAGTTCCACTGCTAAACAGCTCTCATAGTAATAGAATCATAGAGTTGGGAGAGACCTGGTGGGTCATCCAGTCCAACCCCATTCTGTCAAGAAGCAAGAAAATTGTATTCAAAGCTCCCCTGACAGATGGCCATCCAGCCTCTGTTTAAAAGCCTCCAAAGAAGGAAGCTCCACCACACTTCACAAGGGGCAGAGAGTTCCACTGCTGAACAGCTCTCACAGTCAGGAAGTTCTTTCTAATATTCAGGTGGAATCTCCTTTCCTGAAGTTTGAAGCCATTGCTCCATTGCGTCCTCGTCTCCAGGGCAGCAGAAAACAATTATTATTATTATTATTATTATTATTATTATTATTACCATTATTATTATTATTATTATTATTATTATTGACACAAAAGCACAGTGTGTCACAGCAAACGAGATCTATATGCTGGATTTCATATCACAAAATCACAAGTTGAACATTATTATTATTATTATTATTATTATTATTATTATTATTATTAGCTGCATTTGTATGCCGCTTTTCTCACCCCTGGGGGGTTCTCAAAACAGTTTACATCATAATAAATGGCAAATTCAATGTCTCACACATATATAAAAATATCATATATCTAAATCAATAACATATAACTGTACATAAAAACCATTAAAACTATAAAAACATCAAACAGACATAAGCATGAAACATATTAATTGCTGAAATTAACAATGTAGACCCCATCTCTTCTCCCCATCCACTCCCCAACTTTCTCTCCATAGTGTTTCAGCCCTTCTTTTTATACCCTCCCTGCTCCCCCCACATCCCAACAGACACAAAGTTATTTACGTACAAATTGAATACAAAATGAGGAAGGTAAAAAAAACAACAAGCTTGCTCCCTCCTCCCTATGACTTCCCCTCACATCTTGATCCCTGGCCCTCATCATGTCTCCTCTCAGCCTTCTCTTCTGCAGGCTAAACGCGCCCAGCTCTTTAAGCCACTCCTCATAGGGCATGTTTTCCAGACCCTTGATCATTTTAGTCGCCCTCCTCTGGACACATTCCAGCTTGTCAACATCTCTTTTCAGTTGTAGTGCCCAGCATTGGACACAATGTGATTCCAGGTGTAGTCCAACCAAGACAGACTTTCCTGGATCTAGGTACTAGACTCCTATTGATGCAGGCCAAAATGCCGTTAGTTTTTTTTTTTTTTTGCCTCTGCATCACATTGTTGGCTCATGTTTAACTTGTTGTCCATGAGGACCCCAAGATCTTTTCCACACGTCCTGCTCTCGAGCCACACGTCCCATAACAACAAGCAGAAGCGAAGAAGGTCCAATATTTTGAGTCACAATTCCTCTTCCTGCAGGGAAACGTGGAGATTTATGCTGTGGAGATAGCACTATGATGTAATAATTGTGTTATAATTGTATTATTATACTAGGTAATGCTATAAATAATTTACATTTGACTTGCTCTACCTTCTATTTCTTCCATTCTGCCTCTCCCCAAGCTCCTCTCTTTTTTCTGTTTTCATATGATCCAAAGCCTTCTTCATGGCTGTCAGAAATGTTGAACTGCCTCTGAGATTTGTTCAGATACATAAATAGAATTTCTGGCAAATAACAATCACCTCCCTTTAACAGTAAAAATAAAACCCTGAAAATAAAATAATTTTTAAAGAAGCGGTCCTTTTAGACTCCTGTGTTGTTCATATATTTGAAGAATGCCACAGAGAAGAGAAAATGATAATGGTTGCTTAATATGGCTGTCACGGCCAGAATAATACCGGCCTACTATTAGAAATAAAATAATATTCTATTTATTTGAGAATAAATGATCAAATTAGGGGATTTAGTGATCATGACTATGTTAATGAGTTTCAATTACGGTTAATGGAGGGAAACAGACAATATGCAATTTTGAAGAAAAAAGGAAATTGATTGAATATTGGATTCAGATTTCATGGCGACTAATTGAGGACCATCGCTGTTTTGGTAGGAAGGTAAAAGGAGAGTATTAGGTTAAATTAGTATGATTAAGATACAATGAAGGGGTTCAATGTGAGACATTTTAAATTAGCAGAACTAATGAATAGATTATTTTTCTATGACTAATTGCACTATGAAACAAAATTTGAAAAAAGAAATCTGTTCCTAGTTTGAAATTGTGCAATACTGACTTTGACAGTGGTTGTTATACTCCAGAAACTTCATTTTTGTGACTACCACAAACTATGTTGAATTTGTTGAGACTCTATGACAGTGGTTCTCAACCTTCCTAAGGCCTTGACCCCTTAATACAGTTCCTCATGTCATGGTGACCCCCAGCATAACATTGCTTTCGTTGCTATTTTTTTTGTCGTGTCAGTAGCAACTTGAGAAACTGCAAGTTGCTTCTGGTGTGAAAGAATTGGCCGTCTGCAAGGACGTTGCCCAGGGGACGCCCGGATGATTTGATGTTTTTATCATCCTTGTGGGAGACTTTTCTCATGTCCACACATGAGGAGCTGGAGCTGATAGAGGGAGCTCATCCACCTCTCCCCGGATTCGAACCTGCGACCTTCAGCCCTGCCGACACAGGGGTTTAACCCACTGCGCCACCGGGGGCTATAATACACTTTAATAATAAACTTTATTTACACTTTAATAATAAACTTTATTTCTACCCCACCACCACCATCTCCCCAATGGTGCAGCTTACATGAGGCGAAGCCCAACAACACAATACAATAAATAAAATCAAAACACAAACAATAACATAATAAATTACATAAGACAACATATATATATATATATATACTACAAAACTATAATTTTGTTGCTGTTATGAATCATAATGTAAATATCTGATATGCTGGATGCATTTTCATTCACTGGACCAAATTTGGCACAAATACCCAATACGCCCAAATTTGAATACTGGTGGGGTTGGGTAGGTTGATATTGCCCTTTGGGAATTGTAGTTGCTGGGATTTATAGTTCACTTACAATCAAAGAGCATTCTGAACTCCACCAACGATGGAATTGAACCAATCTTGACACACAGAACTCCCATGACCAACAACAAATACTGGAAGGATTTGGTGGGCATTGACCTTGAGTTTTGGAGTTGTAGTTCACCTACATTGAGAGAGCATTGTGCACTCAATCAATGATGGAACTGGACCCAACTTGGCACGAATATCCAAATTTGAACAGTGGTGGAATTTGGGGAAAATAGACCTTGATCTTTGGGAGTTGTAGTTACTGGGATTTATAGTTCACCTACAATCAAAGAGCATTCTGAGCCCCACCAGTGATTGAATTGGGCCAAACTTGGCACACAGAATCCCCATGACCAACAGAAAATACTGTTTTCTGGTGGTCTTTGGCAACCCCTCTGACAACCCCTCATGACCCTCCCAGGGGTCCTGACCCCCAGGTTGAGAAGCACTGCTCTATGAGATAGTCATTAAAAAACAATAGTAAAGTGTGATGCAGAATGTCCCACAAAAATGATGTTTTTGCAGTTGTCCATGTTTTTATGATAGAACCAATTAAGAAATTACATTCATAACCCAGGAACAAAAATTGTGTTACATAGTGTTATCGGATATTGATATATTTTGTATTTCCATCCATCCTATATGTTTATCAAATTTTGCTAACAAATTGTATGCTAATTTTTGATCAGTGTAGATCTGATTGAAAGTATTAATGAGGAGAATTCCCATTGAATCTTGAAGTATTTATTATACGCTAACATCCCTCAAGAATTTTAAGTATTCTTCATATTTCTCCAAAATATTGATAGTCAAGGCACTGTTTTCTGTGCTAAACGGATACACGTATTTTCCTTAGATCCCTCAGAACAAACATAATATTTTGAAAATTATCTTCCACCAGTAGAAAAAATGATTTACAGCACATGAATATTTGCTGAAGTCCTGATTCAAACCACTTTTGCATTAAACATGAAGTGTGTGCATTACCGTCTTGGTGCATAAGATGTTTATGCATGCCCCATGGTATTTTGCTACTGTTTTGTCTAGTATGCATTCTGTTTGCAAGACAAGCCCCGGGCGAGAATTTCTTCCTCTTGACAATTTGTAGACTAGATGTGGGAATTAAATACGCCATGCCTGGGCAGCAGTGTGTTTGTTTTGTATGATAGTAGGAGTGAGAACTGTGTAGCGGAGAGACTCAATATATGATATATGAGAATATTTATGATGTTCTCTTTGGGTTCCTTCACTTTTTTATTCTGAAACTTTGCATTGTTCAAATTGGGGAGGCAGCTTTTTGAGACTCTTAGTAAGTCAATCCAATGTTTTTAAGTTTTGGAAGGAGATGCTTATTTTGATGGAGGGCATTTTCTTCCATGACCTGTATAAAACCAGAAAAGAATTCTCATAGTAATGCAGGAGCAACTTCAATGATGGTGTTTACTCCGTCTGAATTAAAAACTATAATGTAATCTGATTTGATAACCAAATGAACAGTAGATACAAAAAAATAGATAGCTTTGCTTTTATATGCAAAGCTTATTGGTGTTTTGGTGTTTCTAGGTGCATCTATACTGTAGATTTAATGCAGTTAGACACTACCTCAACAGCCATGGCTGAAAGCTGTGAATTTATGAGAGCTTTAGTTTTACAACATCTATAGCAGGGGTCCTCGAACTTTTTAAACAGAGGGCCAGGTCTTATAATTTGAAAAAAAAAATGAATGAATTCCTGTGCACATGGCACATACCTTATTTGTAGTTCAAAAACCACTTAAAAACAATGCAATAACTAAAATGAAGAACAATTTAAACAAATATAAACTTTAGTATTTCAATGGGAAGTGTGGGCCTGCTTGTGCCTGATGAGATAGGATTGTTGTTGTTGTTGTTGTTGTTGTTGTGTGCTTACAAGTAGTTTCAGAGTAAGGTTGACCCTGAGCGAGGGCCGGGTAAATGACCTTGGAGGGCCGCATCTGGCCCCTGGGCCATAGTTTGAGGACCCCTGGTCTATAGCCTTCTGTATCAAATATTGCAGGTGCCTCATTAAACTGCTTTTACTTACTTACTTAGGCGATCCCTCGTAGCTCGAGGATGATGGTCCTCCAAGTGTAGCGTTTTAGCATTGGGTCTGTGGGTAGCTGTGGAGCCCTATTCTTGATTCACATGTTCTCCTGCAGTGGGGACATCTGTTTCTAGGTGGAAGGCGGTTCTGGTCAGGGTTGACTTGATGTTCCTTCCTCTTGGCATGGTTTTCCCTTTTGCCCTCATTTGTGCCTCTTAAAATTCTGCAGCACTGCTGGTCACAGCTGACCTCCAGTTAGAGCACTCAAGGGCTAGGGCTTCCCAGTTCTCAGTGTCTATGCCACAGTTTTTAAAGTTAGGTTTAAGCCCATCTTTAAATTTCTTTTCCTGTCCACCAGCATTATGTTTTCTGTTCTTGAGTTGAGAGTATAATAACTGCTTTGAGAGATTGTGATCGGGCATTTGTACAACGTGGCGAGTCCAGTGTTGAGCATCACTTCAATGCTGGTGGTCTTTGCTTCTTCCAGCGTACTGTCACTTGTCTGCCTGTCTTCCCAAGAGATTTGCAAGAGTTTTTGGAGGCAATGCTGATGGAATCATTCCAGGAGTTCAGTGTGACATTTGTAGACAGTCCACGTTTCCCAGGCGTATAGCAGGGTTTGGAGGACAATAGCTTTATAAACAAACACCGTTGTATCTTTACGGATGTCACGGTCCTCAAACACTCCCTGCTTCTCATTAAACTACAACTCTCAAGATTACATAGCATTGAATGATGACAATTCAAGTGGTGTCAAATTGCATTAAATTGCAATTCAAGTGGCATGAGTAAGCTTCTTATTTCCTGAGATAGAAGTGTGAATGTGTATACATGCGTGTGTTGCAAACTTCTGCTTTAGCTTTGTAAATGAAAGTGGAATGTCTTATTCAAATGCTTTTGTATGATACTGTTATCAATTCAGGGTTAACTTTCTAATAAGTTCACTATTGAAGTTTGATTACCAGCAACAGATGTTTCCATTGTGAGATGATTTGTTACCTTCAGTTTTTACCAGTCCCTTTCCTACACCCTTTCATTATGAATGGAATTTTTTTTATTGCTTGCCCTATATTGATGTTTCCTTTGGTATTTCCCATTAGTTTTCGATAGTTACCTTTTTTGCCCGCATGCCAACTTTCAGTTTTAATGGCCTTTTTTGTGTGCTCATTTTGTTTTGTTTCCCATCGTGGTTTTGTTTATTTCTGTTTTGGTTTTCTTTCTGTTTTTTCTCTTTAAAATCGCCGTGGTGTTTGCCCTTCATGTCCCCCAATGTTTGCACATGACAAGATGTTGCCATCCCAACATTACCTCCCACATCACTGACCAGTGCCACTACTGACCATCTAGCACCAGCGACAACGGGACCCCTGCCTTCTGCCCCTCGGGACGTGGTGGCTTCCCTTGTCTCTACCCGCTTCATCAAGCTGACCTGGAGGGCTCCCGCGTCCGACCCACATGGAGATAATCTCACCTACTCCGTGTTCTACACCAAGGAAGCAATAAACAGGTTCATAATCTATCCATATATACAAAAGTCAAAGTATGAATGTTGGTTGGTTTGTTCCAGAAAGACTCCTATATGGCTTGGAGGATCTGGACCAGACTTGGCACAAAGTCTCTTCATGGCACAACTTAAGTTTAAGTTTAATTCCAATTTAAAAATTACGTTTAAAATTAATTCCAAGTTAAAATATTGGAATTAAAAACTACTTCTTTCAAGCATGGAAACAAAGGGAAAGAAAGGGAACAAAACAGATTGGCTATAGATAGGTGAAGTGGCCCTCTTGTCATGTGACTGGGAAAGAAAGGAAGTGAAGTAGATTGGCTGGGAAGGAAGGAGGGAAGGAAGGAAAGGCAGGAAGGAAGGAAGAGAAAGAAAATGAGAAAAGGGAGGGTAGGTAGGAAGGGAAAGGAAAGGGGGAAAGAATGTAAGAATGAAGGGAAGAGAAAGGAAGGGAGAAGGAAGGGGGAAGAAGGAGAGGGAGAGAAGGAAGGAAGAGAAAGGAAAGGAAAGGAAAGGAAAGAAGAAGGGGCAGGTTATGTGGGAAAGCAAAGGAAGAATGAAAGAAGGGGAGAAGGTATATGAAGGAAGTAGAGGAAGGAATGAAAGGGCCTGCTGTTACCAGAGCATTCCCATGGAGACATGGTTAGGTAGACTTTCTCAGAACTGGAGAAGGGAAAAACCAGGCAAGCAGTGGCTCCATTGAGTGGCATCCTTATAAGCTTTAGCGTTGTAGGAAAATTTGGAGGTATGGGGTTTCAAATGTGTGCAAAAGATAAGGTTGTTACAGCTAATTATTCACAGTGAACTGTGTGGGGAAAGAAGGAAATAAGAGAACCTTTTGGCTAAGAATTCTTGTAAGAATGTTTTTGATGCTGTATAATACCTTTTTTTGAGAATAGACACATCTAAAGACAGTTTAACCATAATAATATCTAATCTTCAGCAGAAGAGGAGTGAGAAGCAGAACTAAGATGCATGCTGTCATTATTCTAATATGCTTTTGTCATTGAACGCTAATACATTTATTGTTTATATGCAAATTAAAAATAGGGTTCTTCGTCATGGTCTCTGTGAAATACGCACCTGTGGTAGTGTCTGGCATCTGCGCAGTTGAGCCAAAACCATTCTAGAAAGCTCTTGCAGCCCCGCCCACTCTCCCCAAAAGATATGGCCAGAGAGGAAGA
Source organism: Anolis sagrei (assembly GCF_037176765.1). NCBI lineage: Eukaryota > Metazoa > Chordata > Lepidosauria > Squamata > Anolidae > Anolis > Anolis sagrei. The sequence continues at coordinate 31,194,548 of NC_090029.1, read as the reverse complement.
GTTGTAGCCTCAGTTCCTTCTGTCCGGTTGTAGCCTCAGTTCCTTTTGTCCGTGAAAGCAGCAGCTTTGGAATCTTGCTATGCTATTGCTATCGAACTAATGGATTGCCTAACGACTGCTCTCTTGTCACCTCAACACATCGGTTCACTGGTAATGACTCGGAATATCTCACAACTCTTCGCCTATGCACCAGGATTGTGGTGCAACTGGCTGGGAGTCAGCTGCATTAAGATCACTATTGACTGAAAGGTCATGAGTTCGAAGCCAGCCCAGGTCGGAGTGAGCTTCTGACCAATTTGTGTAGCTTGCTGTCGACCTTTGCAGCCCAAAAGACAGTTGCATCTGTCATGTAGGAAGTTTAGGTATCACGTATGCGGAGAGGCTAATTTAACTAATTTACAATGCCATAAAAATCTCAAGCATTCTTTGAAAGCGGTGAAGCATCCATTTGTGACACTGGTGGCTAGAATACCTTCATGAAAAAGCTGGAAAGTTAGTTGGAAAGTTAGGTACCCTCTGTGTGTCTGTCTATATATGTTGTGTATCTATTATGCTTGGGTAACCACGGAAAAATTTGGTTCTAAATTCGTTTTGTTTTTAGGGGGCCCTTGCGTTGCGTTTTTTTTTAAGAATTCCGAAATTTTCCTTTTAAAATTTTCGAAATATACGAAATTTCGTAAAATTACGAATCGATTGGTTAATGGCGGACGCGGTTGCGCAATATGCTAAAAAAACCTCCAAATGGGACAGGGGGAACTTCTGAAGCTTCCCTCTCCCTCTGTTGTTGACTGTTGGTGTGATAAAACAAACAACAACTATAAAACTTGCACCAGACATGCGAAAATAATTACGAAATAATTTTGAAATAATTACGAAATAAATTGAAAAAATTGTTTCGAATCTAATTTACTCCTCACACTATTCCTGCATGGCTCAATATTGGATCGTAAGCTAATTTAAATTCGAATTAATAACGAATTACGAAATTAGCGAACGAAACCGCCCAAGCCTAGTATCTATGGCATTGAATGTTTGCCATGTATATGTACATTGTAATCCACCCTGAGTCCCCTGTGAGGTGAGAAGGGTGGAATAGAAATACTGTAAATAAATAAATGAATAAATATGACTGAGTATACCTGCTACAGTCATGCCAGCATGCCCACTACTACTGGGAAAGGTGGGTAGGGCTCCAGCCCTATAACTTCAAGAGTTTTCTAGAAGGGTTCCAGCTCAGCTGCGCAGACGCAGAAAACTACTTCGAGTACGAATTTCACAGATGACCACTCAAAGAAACATTTTTACAGGTAAGCAGCCATTCATTCTCTTATGTTTACATTTTTATCACCTGTTTTTTTTAAATAGAGAGCGCATTGAAAACACAAGTCATCCTGGGGAAATGCAAGTGACAATTCAAAACCTAATGCCAGAGACAGTGTATGTTTTTAGAGTGATAGCTCAGAACAGACACGGAGCTGGAGAAAGTTCAGTGCCATTGAAAGTGGCAACACAGCCTGAGGGTAAGCGTTGCAGATTCCTAACCTATTTGCTAATAATAAAAAACATGGTTTTCACAGAATACATTGCTGGTTGTATTCTCACCCTTTTTACCATTTATGCATGGTTCCGATCATATTTGTACTACTTATGTCTGCTGCTGTCTTTGCAATGGTGATGATATTATATGATTTGAAGATGATGCAGCCAAAATGTCTTATTGAATCAAGTAGTCTAACTGACATTATTTAGTCATCCCATGAAATTGATTAAATGGAGTTTATTTTGGAGTGAACCATGCCCTAAGTGTGTTAAAAACATAATTTGTTGTGCTAATCTCTCATTGATACAAAAAAGGAAAACACAACAATTTAAAAATATCTTTGGATGACAGTGGCAGTGCTAAAATGCTTACATAATCTCATTGCATCTTGAGATTAAACATGACACACATTTGTATCTGGGAGTGTGTAGTTTGATTTAAGACAGAAAAGGAAATGATCAGACACAGAACATAGACAAACATTTATTTGAAAGATTGGTAATTTAAATTATTTAAGATGACCACAAAATTAGAGGCATCTACTTGGCTATAAAAGTTGTTTACATTGTTATAAAAGTTGTACAAATTGATAAACATCAGCACATTCTTAGTCATGAAAGTCTGTTCATTTGTTGTCTTCTTTCCACCTCCTCTTCCCACACTTTCTTCTCCTTGGAATGGCCCTTGACTATATGTCAAAATCCATAATCTTGTCTTCAAAACCTGTCCTCTGCTTATACATGTGGCCAGCTAATACACTTGTATATATGGTTTATCTACAGTTAAGCATATTCAATTCTGTTTATAATTTCAGGAAAAAGTGGCTAAAGAGCCTTTTCTTTCAGAGATTTACAAATGCATATAAGCAATATAACATATTGTTAATTTGTTGTTGATTTTGTAATATATCTTTCTTTTATTCACTTCAGTTCAGCTTCCTGGCCCAGCTCCCAACATTCGGGCATACCCGAATTCCCCCACATCCGTCACTGTCAGTTGGGAAACACCTTTATCAGGAAACGGTGAAATACAGAACTACAAGCTGTACTACATGGAGAAGGGGACAGACAGTGAACAGGTGTGGTCCACAAATTCCTAAGTTTATATTAGCAAGTGCATTGAGATTTTCATAAACCATGATGTATGGCATTGCTCTTCTTACCGAGTTTGTGTTCGTTTTGTTGTATATAGCATCATAAGGCTAGCATCAGCCTTTTTGATTGAAAAGGGAAAGCTGTAGCTCAGTTAAAGCATCTAGTGCTTTATACCAGCTATAGGTGTCAACCAGAATTGAGCTAAAGAGAACTCCAGCTCCCAGAAGCCCAGGCCAGCTTGTACAATGGTCAGGAATTCTGGGAGCTGAAGTCCAAAACACCTGGAAGGCCACAGGATGTGGTGGCCTGGCTTAAAGCAATAGTTTCGAATTTTGGGTTTTTTTTTTTTTTTGCAATTGTTATTGTCGCATTTTATTGAAGGAAAATGTACAAAATCTCCCTAGATTCTTTTGTTTTTTTGGGGATACGCTGCTCAATATTCCTCCTCCTCCTTTTCCTCATCCTGATTTATCTGGAAGTAGCGCAATTCATAGCTCTCCTTGTTGTTGGCCACCATGCACAGCCAGTCGCGCAGGTTGTTCTTCTTGATCAGGTACTTGGTCAGGTACTTTTGGAGAAGGGTACCTTGCACATGACAGTGATCTTGCTCTTGCTCCTCTTGATGGTCACTACGCCCCCGCCCAGGTTCCCGGCTTTCCCATTGACTTTGATGTGCTCCTGAAACAACTGTTCAGAGTTGGCGGCATCCATGATACCGTCCTTGACGGGCTGCGTGCAGTCCAGGGAAAACTTCAAGACTTGCTTCTTCTTGCTGCCTTTTGTCGCCAGCTGCTTTGCGGGCGCCATGGCGGCAGAAGCAGGGAAGAGAGAAAGGAAGGGCAACAGTGCGCAGGTGCGGGATATAAAGCAATAGTTTCCATCTGTGTGTTCCCAGATCTTGTTGAATTACAATTCATAACATTATTGACTTTTAACTAGGTTGCAAATGCTTCTGGGAATTGAATTCTAATAGCAGCCAAGGACCAAAGATTGGTTACCAATCACTTAGATATTGGTCCTACTGTCTCCATTGTGTGTGAGAGAAGGAGAGTCTTCAAAACAAGTGGTTGCTATAACTGTGCTTCTCCAAGCGGTCATCTATGTTGACACAACCCACCCTCCTTCCCATCTTTCTGTTAGACTTAAAACAAGTCCCTCTGATGTTCTCTAACGGGCACCTTTAAAGAGATGGGAAGAGTTAGCACTAAAAATCTTCTCAATGCACGTCTTTGTGCAAATGCAACATTGATGACCACATGGAAAGCCAACGTTGCAAGTAAGCAACCTACTTTTTGATATCCCGCTGTGTTAATTAAGTAGAGATAGAGTCAGGCTCAGTTTTCAAAGTTGATACAGAATGGGAAAAAAACTGGTTTAGTCACATTCGTTTTAGATTTTAGAACATATTTGGGTCATTATTTCTGAGCGCATGAGTTCTGGAATGTATTCCAGCTAGGATGCCTGCTGTTTGTTTACAGAAATCAACTGAAGCAGTGTTTTATACGGCTGCACAATTTACTTCTGTTTGAAATGCAGGACATTGACATTGGAGGTCTTTCCTATACCATCACTGGCCTAAAAAAGTACACAGAATATAGTTTCCGAGTTGTGGCATACAATAAACATGGCCCAGGTGTTTCTACGCAAGATGTGGTTATCCGAACACTGTCAGATGGTAAGTGCATTCTAGCTAAAAAATTGTACAATTTCCCCATTCGCTTTGTTTTAAAGAGAGCTCATATCTATATATTTAAATGTATATCTCAGAGCAGTATAACTTTCTTTTGCAGAGTAATAGCTTTTATATCTTCGACTTCCTTCGTTGCTTCTCTGCTACTTCTTAGTTCTCCTTAAAGTTGAGAAAAATATGATCTAATGCAACTAGTTGAACATTCTGTTTCTCTGAAAGGTGTGAATCTGTGGGCACAGGCAACTTATCACATTCGCTATATTTAGACCATTCAACTTGATTGATTGCGGTGCAACAGCCCAGACAACTATGTATGTGATCTTAAAGCAGATAAACAGCACCTATCCCAAGTTTGTTCTGCATCCCAGAAGGATGCTGTTAATCACTAAAATGTGTGTCTAGTTTAACAAATAGGACTTCGCAAAAGATAAAGCTGAGCTTCAGCCAAGGTAGCAGATTAGAACAATCTGACAATAGAATTGCAGTTTGGTATTATTTATTTATTATTATTTATTTAATGCATTTCTACCCGCCCTTCTCCCCCCCCCCCCCCCCCGAAGGGGGACTCGGGGCGGCCTCACACAAGCATCATGATGCTATCAGTATATAAACAATCAAAACTTGCATTTAAAACATTAAAAATAATTAAAAACACATTATACGATTCATTAAACAATAAATTAAACATAGTAGTTAGAGGCTGGATAAAATTGTCCCATTAATGGAATATGTTACTTGACCTATGTCTTTTGTGGGAAAGATTTTCTCTTAATATGAGTAGTTGCCTAATGCTGTCATCAAGTATATATTTATTAGAATTATTTATTATTATTATTTCCAACATTTCTACCCCATCGTTCTCAACCCCAGAAGGCAGATTCAGGGTGGCTTACAATGGCCGCAGTTTTGCTCCCCGTTCCAGAGACTGGGAGCAAAAACACATTACAAACAACATTGTTCAAAAGATAAAACATTAAAATAAAATACATTTAAACCATTATTATTCATTCTATAATCGAATCCACATCTAATTTAGCAACCGACGACTTAGTCCAAAGTCTGTCATTGTCAGAATTCACATATAGTGATTACTGCCAACCTACTGTCCGGAAGCCTGGTCCCAAAACCATGTTTTGAGCTTCTTCCTAAAAGAAAGGAGGGATGGAGCCGACCTAATTTTGCTAGGGAGAGCAGTCCACAGGCAGGGGGCCACCACCAAGAAGGCTCTGTCCCTTGTCCCCACCAAGCGCACTTGCAAAGATGGCTGGATCGAGAACAGGGCCTCCCCAGATAATCTTAGATTTCAAGGTGGGACGTTGAGAGAGATGTGTTTTAGATCTCTAATACATTACTGCATTACACCTTTTTCTGCTTTAAGAACAAGTTTAATTAATGTTGGCTTTCAGGTTTCCCATAGTTTCCTTTCCATTCGCAATCTTATGGCCGTATCTCGTGGTCTCATGGCACCTCAAGTCTGAGCAATTTGGAACAAGCTTTCATGAATTCCAGCCCTCTTCATCAGATACCCACAACTGTTTATGTACAAAACTTCGGCACAAGAAAATTAATCTTTTAGATGATACATGATTCTCGGTTGCTGTGATTATTAACTACTAAATTATGAATACGAAAACGATTATATTAGCCTTTTATGAAGCATCGTGCACTGAATATTTAAAGCAGTTGCAGAATAAGAAACACATTCAGCGTGTTAAAGTATTCACAAAATCTCTTTCTCCTTTCTCCTATTGCTGCCAGTATTAAAAAAAACCCTCTAAAATCAGGACAGTAAATTTATTTATTTATTTACAACATTTATATGCCACCCTTCTCACGCTGAAGGGGACTCAGAGCGGCTTACAAGATATATATACATACAATATATTATGTTATTAGCATAGTACAATGTCAATGTTAAATATTACTTTATTGTACTATAACATTATATTGTAATATTATTAGTAAGATTACATGTAATATAAATATATAATTATAATATCATTATTATTAGTATTATATTGCATTACATTATCTATATCTATATCTGTATCTATATCTATCTATATATATAATAAAAGTCAAAACTTGTATGCGGAGGGCAAAAGTGTGGCGGTGTATGTGCTCGCTTTCTGATTGGCTGCCACTGTGGTCTCTGATTGGCCAGCCTGAAAGTTCAAAGATTCCGATTGGCTGGGCAGCCGTGCTATTTGCATATGGTCACTGATTGGCCAGCTTCAAGAGGAGCCCCTGGTGGAGAAAAGAGTTTATGACAGAAACGGAGTCATGAGAAGGAAATTTGCATATGGTCTCTGATTGGCCAACCTCAAATCCAACATTCCGAGATGAGAAAGAGAGGAAAGGAAAGGCCGGGGGCTGGGTCAGAACACTACCAATACAGACCGAAATAGGCACACAGAGCCCCCATCACCCACTCTACATCCTACTGCAGCTTGGTGGAGTATGAACCATGGATGATGGGACTTGCAGTACCACCACTCACATTCTGAGACCGCTGTTAACCTTATCCAATCACTGATCAGGACCAAACTTTGCACATAGACCTCTAATGACCCACTTTACGTCCTGGTGTGGTTTGGCCGGGGATGGACCGTGGATTATGAGACTTGCAGTACCATTGCTTCAGACCACTGCAACCCTCATCCAATTACCAATAAATACCAAACTTGGCACACTGAGTCTCCATGACGCTCTCTACATCCAGGTGCAGTTTGAAGGAGGATGCACCATGGACGATGGGACTTGCAATACCTGCACTCCCTTCCGAAGACCATTACATCTGCCAACGATGATGGATGAGGACCACAATTTACACAGAGACCCAGCATGACCCACTCTACATCCTGGTGTGGTTTGGAAGAATTTAACAATGGATGATGGGACTTGCAGTCACTTCACTCACTTCCTGAGACCACTGAGACCCTCGCCAATGACTCATCAAGACTAGACTTGGCACATGGAGCTTCAATGACCCACTCAACATCCTGGAGCAGTTTGGAGGACGACAGACCATGGATGATGGGACTTCAAGTACCTACACTACCCAAGACTGCTGCAAAACTCATCTAATGACCAATCAAAACCAAAGTTGGCACACAGAGCCCCCATGATCCACTCTACATCCTGCTGCAGTTTGAAAGGGGATGGACTTTGCATGATGGGACTTGCAGTACCTTCACTCACTTACTGACACCACTGACACCTTCATCTAATGACTGATAAAGACCAAACTTGGCACACAGAGCCCCCATGACCCACTCTATATTCTGCTGCTGTTTGTAGGAGGATGGCCCATGGATGAGTACCTTCACTCACTTCCTGAAAATAATGCAACCAAGCTAGTATATAATAAAGAAGAGTGTTTGTATCGGACAGAGGAATTGTGGAGGGCGGAGGGCGGACGGTGTATGTGCCAGCGTTCTGATTGGCCAGCCAGAAAGTTCCAACATTCCGATTGGCTGGGCAGCGGTGCTATTTGCATATGGTCTCTAATTGGCCAGCTTCAAGAGGAGCCCCTGGTGGAGAAGAGGGTTCATGGCAGAAACGGGGCATGACAGAAGGAAATTTGCATATGGTCTCTGATTGGCCAGCCTCAAATCCAACATTCCGAGATGAGAAAGAGAGGAAAGGAAAGGCCAAAGGGGGCTGAGTCAGAACACTCCCAATACAGACCGAAATAGGCACACAGAGCCCCCATCACCCACTCTACATCCTACTGCAGTTTGGAGGAGTATGAACCATGGATGATGGGACTTGCAGTACCACCACTCACATTCTGATACCGCTGTTAACCTTATCCAATGACTGATCAGGACCAAACTTCGCGCATAGACCTCTCATGACCCACTTTACGTCCTGGTGTGGTTTGGCCGGGGATGGACCGTGGATTATGGGACTTGCAGTACCATTGCTGAATTCTTCAGACCACTGCAACCCTCATCCAATTACCAATAAATACCAAACTTGGCACACTGAGTCTCCATGACGCACTCTACATCCAGGTGCAGTTTGAAGGAGGATGCACCATGGACGATGGGACTTGCAATAGCTGGACTCCCTTCCTAAGACCATTACTACTGCCAACGATGATGGATCAGGACCACAATTTACACAGAGAGCCTGCATAACTCACTCTACATCCTGGTGTGGTTTGGAAGAATTTGACAATGGATGATGGGACTTGCAGTCACTTCACTCACTTCCTGAGACCACTGAGACCCTCGCCAATGACTCATCAAGACTAAACTTGGCACAAGGAGCTCCAATGACCCACTCTACATCCTGGTGTGGTTTGGAGGAGGACAGATCATGGATGATGGGACTTCAAGTACCTCCACTCCCCAAGACTGCTGCAAAACTCATCTAATGACCAATCAAGACCAAAGTTGGCACACAGAGCCCCCATGACCCACTCTACAGCCTGCTGCAGTTTTGGAGGAGGGTTGACCATGGATGATGGAACTTCCAGTACCTTCACTCACATTCTGAGACCTCTGCAAACCTCATCCAATGACGGATCAAGACCAAACTTGGCACATAGACCTCTCATGACCCACTTTACGTCCTGGTGTTGTTTGGAAAAAATTGGAGATGGATGATGGGACTTGAAGTACCTTTGCTCACTTCTTGAGACCACTGAGACCCTCGCCAATGACTAATCAAGACTAAACTTGGCACATGGAGCTCCAATGACCCACTCTACATCCTGGTGCAGTTTGGAGGAGGACAGACCATGGATGATGGGACTTTAAGTACCTCCACTCCCTTCCGAAGATTGCTACAACCCTCTTCTAATGACCAATCAAGACCAAACTTGGCACACAGAGCCCCCATGATCCACTCTACATCCTGCTGCAATTTGAAAGAGGATGGACTTTGGATGATGGGACTTGCAGTACCTTCACTCACTTACTGACACCACTGCCACCCTCATCTAATGACTGATAAAGACCAAACTTGGCACACAGAGCCTCCATGACCCACTCTATATCCTGCTGCTGTTTGTAGGAGGATGGGCCATGGATGATGGGACTTCAAGTACCTTCACTCACTTCCTGAAAATAATGCAGCCGTTATCCAAAGACCAATAAAGACCAAACTTGGCATACAGAACCGCCATTACCACTTTCTCTAATAACCCGGGCAACGCCGGGTCCCCAAGCTAGTATATAATAAAGAAGAGTGTTTGTTTGTATAGGACAGAGGAATTGTGGAGGGCGGAAGTGTATGTGGCAGCGTTCTGATTGGCTGCCGCTGTGGTGCTATTTGCATATGGTCTCTGATTGGCCAGCTTCAATAGGAGCCCCTGGTGGAGAAGAGGGTTCATGGCAGAAACGGGGCATGACAGAAGGAAATTTGCATATGGTCTCTGATTGGCCAGCCTCAAATCCAACATTCCGAGATGAGAAAGAGAGGAAAGGAAAGGCTGGGGGCTGGGTCAGAACACTCCCAATACAGACCGAAATAGGCAGACAGAGCCCCCATCACCCACTCTACATCCTACTGCAGTTTGGAGGAGGATGAACTATGGATGATGGGACTTGCGGTACCATCACTCACATTCTGAGACCGCTGTTAACCTCATCCAATGACTGATCAGGACCAAACTTCGCACATAGACCTCTCATGACCCACTGTACGTCCTGGTGTGGTTTGGCCGGGGATGGACTGTGGATTATGGGACTTGCAGTACCATTGCTCAGTTCTTCAGACCACTGCAACCCTCATCCAATTACCAAAAAATACCAAACTTGGCACACTGAGTCTCCATGACGCACTCTACATCCAGGTGCAGTTTGAAGGAGGATGCACCATGGACGATGGGACTTGCAATACCTGGACTCCCTTCCTAAGACCATTACAACTGCCAACGATGATGGATCAGGACCACAATTTACACAGAGAGCCTGCATAACTCACTCTACATCCTGCTGCAGTTTGGAAGAATTTGACAATGGATGATGGGACTTGCAGTCACTTCACTCACTTCCTGAGACCACTGAGACCCTCGCCAATGACTCATCAAGACTAAACTTGGCACATGGAGCTACAATGACCCACTCTACATCCTGGAGCAGTTTGGAGGACGACAGACCATGGATGATGGGACCTCAAGTACCTCCACTACCCAAGACTGCTGCAAAACTCATCTAATGACCAATCAAGACCAACGTTGGCACACAGAGCCCCCATGACCCACTCTACATCCTGCTGCAGTTTTGGAGAAGGGTGGACCAGGGATGATGGAACTTCCAATACCTTCACTCACATTCTGAGACCTCTGCAAACCTCATCCAATGACGGATCAAGACCAAACTTGGCACATAGACCTCTCATGACCCACTTTACGACCTGGTGTTGTTTGGAAAAATTTGGAGATGGATGATGGGACTTGCAGTACCTTTGCTCACTTCCTGAGACCACTGAGACCCTCGCCAATGACTAATCAAGACTAAACTTGGCACATGGAGCTCCAATGACCCACTCTACATCCTGGTGCAGTTTGGAGGAGGACAGACCATGGATGATGGGACTTCAAGTACCTCCACTCCCTTCCAAAGATTGCTGCAACACTCTTCTAATGACCAATCAAGACCACACTTGGCACACAGAGCCCCCATGATCCACTCTACATCCTGCTGCAGTTTGAAAGGGGATGGACTTTGCATGATGGGACTTGCAGTACCTTCACTCACTTACTGACACCACTGCCACCCTCATCTAATAACTGATAAAGACCAAACTTGGCACACAGAGCCCCCATGACCCACTCTATATCCTGCTGCTGTTTGTAGGAGGATGGCCCATGGATGATGGGACTTTGAAGTACTTTCACTCACTTCCTGAAAATAATGCTGCCATTATCCAAAGTCCAATAAAGACCAAACTTGGCATACAGAACCGCCATTACCCACTTTCTCTAATAACCCGGGCAACGCCGGGTCCCCAAGCTAGTATATAATAAAGAAGAGTGTTTGTTTGTATAGGACAGAGGAATTGTGGAGGGCGGTGTATGTGCCAGCGTTCTGATTGGCTGCCGCTGTGGTGCTATTTGCATATGGTCTCTGATTGGGCAGCTTCAATAGGAGCCCCTGGTGGAGAAGAGGGTTCATGGCAGAAACGGTGCATGACAGAAGGAAATTTGCATATGGTCTCTGATTGGCCAGCCTCAAATCCAACATTCCGAGATGAAAAAGAGAGGAAAGGAAAGGCCAAAGGGGGCTGGGTCAGAACACTCCCAATACAGACCGAAATAGGCACACAGAGCCCCCATCACCCACTCGACATCCTACTGCAGTTTGGAGGAGTATGAACCATGGATTATGGGACTTGCAGTACCATTGCTTAATTCTTCATACCACTGCAACGCTCATCCAATTACCGATAAAGACCAAACTTGGCACACAGAGTCCCCATGACCCACTCTACATCCTGGTGCACTTTTGAGGAGGACAGACCATGGATGATAGGACTTGAAGTACCTCCACTCTCTTCCCAAGACGGCTGCAACCCTCATCTAATGTCTGATCAATATCAAACTTGGCACACAGAGCCCCCATGACCCACTCTGCATCCTGCTGCAGTTTGAAGGAGGATCGACTTTGGATGATGGGACTTGCAGTACCATCACTCACATTCTGAGACCGCTGTTAACCTCATCCAATGTCTGATCAGGACCAAACTTGGCACATAGACCTCTCATGACCCACTTTACATCCTGGTGTGTGTTTGGCTGGGGATAGACCATGGATTATGGGACTTGCAGTACTTTTGCGCAATTCCTGAGACCACAGCAACGCTCATCCAATTACCGATAAAGACCAAACTTGGCACACTGAGTCTCCATGACGCACTCTACATCCAGGTGCAGTTTGAAGGAGGATGCACCATGGACGATGGGACTTGCAATACCTGCACTCCCTTCCTAAGACCATTACAACTGCCAACAATGATGGATCAGGAACACAATTTACACAGAGACCCAGCATGACCCACTCTACATCCTGGTGCGGTTTGGAAGAATTTGACAATGGATGATGGGACTTGCAGTCACTTCACTCACTTCCTGAGACGACTGAGACCCTCGCCAATGACTAATCAAGACTAAACTTGGCACATGAAGCTCCAATGACCCACTCTACATCCTGGTGCAGTTTGGAGGAGGACAGACCATGGATGATGGGACTTCAAGTACCTCCATTCCCTGCCAAAGATTGCTGCAACCCTCTTCTAATGACCAATCAAGACCAAACTTGGCACATAGAGCCCCCATGATCCACTCTACATTCTGCTGCTCTTTGAAAGAGGATGGACTTTGGATAATGGGACTTGCAGTACCTTCACTCACTTACTGACACCACTGTCACCCTCATCTAATGACTGATAAAGACCAAACTTGGCACACAGAGCCCCCATGACCCACTCTATATCCTGCTGCTGTTTGTAGGAGGATGGCCCATGGATGATGGGACTTCAGGTACCTTCACTCACTTCCTGAAAATAATGCAGCCATTATCCAAAGACCAATAAAGTCCAAACTTGGCATACAGAACCGCCATTACCCACTTTCTCTAATAACCCGGGCAACGCCGGGTCCCCAAGCTAGTAATATTATAAATATTACATGTATATACAATATATTACATTACGTTATATTATTAGCATAGCACAGGAGATAAGGTGGAACTGTCCACTGCCCCCCCCCAATTTATTTATTTATTTATTTATTTATAGTATTTATATTACTATAAATACAATGTACCTATACATGGCAAACCTTCAATGCCATAACACACAACATATATAGACAGACACTCAGAGGCTATTAACTTTCCAACTTCTGGCCACCAGGGGAGCTGTCGCTTCCTCATACTTTGCATACTTCCTGGAGATTTTTTATGGCCTCGTAAATCAGTTAATTTAGCCTCCCCACAAAGTGGTACCTAATTTTCCTACTTGACAGATACAACTGTCTTTCGGGTTGCAAAGGTCGACAACAATCTACACAATTTTGGTCGGGAGCTCACTCCAACCCGGGCTGGCTTCAAACTCATGACATTTTGGTCAGAAGTGATCTTAATGCAGCTGACTCCCATCCAGTCCGGTTCACTCTGGAGCAACACTCAAAAAGCAGGGGAATTCCAGACAATAGTCAATCAGGGTCAGCTAATACCTCTCAACAAAGAATCCCCCCAGGCACAATCAGCCAGGCCTTCAAGCTACAAGGCCATTAAATGCTAATTAAGGTGGCCAATTGCAACATTCACACTTGCCTCCAACAGACAAGAGTTCTTTCTCCCACCCTGGACATTCCACACATATATATTCTCCACTTGCCTAGTTTCCAACAGACCTCACAAACTCTGAGGATGCCTGCCATAGATGTGGGTGAAACATCAGGATAGAATGCTTCTAGAACATGGCCTGTTCTGGAACAGCTGTACCAGGAGCTCCAATTTTGTTTGGTTTACATTGAATGTTTGTTTGTAGTCCTAAGTTTCAGGGACTCTGCAGATAGGTGGCTTCTTTTGGCTGCAGTCATAGGGCAAGCCACCTGTCAATTATCATTGGGTTCCCTAGTTCTGCCCCCCCCCTTTTGGGCTTTGGAGGGAAGGGAGACATTTTTCAGTTAGTCTCAGCCAGGTTAGCCAATGTATAGGATGTGTGTAACTTCCCCTGTACAAAGGCTTCAACCTTTAAGGATCTCCAGGGAAAAAACACCAGGGAAGCATTCCCACAGCATTAAGCAATCCAGGGGAGAACAGCTTTAAGAACTCCAGGAAAACAGCCTTAAAGACTAAAGAACTCCAGCTGGAGAACATCCACTGCCTTGCTGGTAGGTCCACTCGGCGTCCGAGAAGCAGTTCGGCCCGGTAGCGGAGCACGCATCAGCGAGGGTTGGATTTTAGTCAGCCTGGGAGTAGTTAAAAAGGGGAATTTTCCTTTAAAGAAAACGTTATTGAAGATAGTGCCTGTTCCCTGTGGACAAGATTGAGAGAACCAATACTTTACCAAGAAAGCCTTGTGGTTCCTGTTTGATTTCATTAAGAAAAGTCTTTGTTGTATTTCTCAAGCCATCTGAAGATTCTTTTGTAGAGGAAGCCCCTGAGAACTTTTCCTTGGGCCCCGCTGGGCAAAGGTTAGACATCCTATTTTAAAGCCAACCAGATACAGGCCCAGTGGCGACAGTACATGGCCATACAGCCCGGAAAACTCACAGCCAGTGATTCCGGCCATGAAAGCCTTTGACATCATGAAGTTAGTGATGCTTCCTCTTTATTATTTTTCAAAGCCTAACTTTTGAATGTCTTCTTTTTTATGTTCCTAGTTCCTAGTGCTGCACCTCAGAATTTAACCCTGGAAGTGCAAAACTCTAAGGTAAGATGCTGCAAATGTATAACTGTAGACATACATGAATGTTAAAAGTAACTGTCCTTTGTCAAAATCAGAATGACACTTGTTTTTGTTGTTTTGTGTATATTTGCTGATGTTTTGCTTGCTACCTTTTTGCTAATTTTGGATAGAATTTGTTATGTTTCAGACTGGAGGAGGTCTTGACTGGTGCCTTGCTTTCTAGCCTGTGCAATTGCCTAAACTTTTATTTGCCACAAGATCATTTGGAATTGGAAGTGCTAATGTTTCTGAATGTCATGCAAGAATTATTTAGTATGGAAGTGGAATAACATTTAGATTTCTCCTGTAATAGCACTTGCCAATGTCCGTGGTTTACTGTGCAGTTTCATTGATGTGCTTGTATAAAAATTAATATACTGTTCTCTGCTATCTAAACTGCAGAGCTTCTTCAATATATATCATTGTAATGCCTGAAATGCTGTGCAAGTTTACCCACAATATTTTAGATTACGTGCAAATTATTTCTTGAGCCTGCGTAATGGAGATTGATGAAGCATGGGAATTAGCATGGTTTAATAGGAAGAACATGATTTATAATGTAATTTAACTTCCCACAGAGCATTCTGATGCATTGGCAGCCCCCGCCTGCAGGAACGCACAACGGGCAAATTACGGGATATAAAATCCGCTATCGAAAAGTGACTCGCAAAAGTGACGTGACAGAGAGCATTGTGGGGACACAACTTTCCCAGCTAATTGAAGGTGAGCGGGTTGGAGTCTTCTGTCTGAAGGCAGTGTGGTCTAATTAGAGGTTCTTTTCCCTGGTAGTCATTAGTATTTAGTATGCATGCCCTACAATATGGATGAAAAAAGAGAGCTGCTGGTAAGGTGCACTGAATTGTAATCTTTTCAGCCCAACTATTATATCAATCATTTTTCAGAGCCGGGATAAAAATATGTGATATGGTTAAGTAAGTAGCTTTATACATTAGAACAGTGTTTCTCAATCTGGGGGTCAGGACCCTTGGGGGTCATGAGGGGGTGTCAGAGGAGTCACCAAAGATGACCAGAAAACACAGTATTTTCTGTTGGTCATAGGGGTTCTGTGTGGAAAGTTTGGCCCAATTCTCTTGTTAGTGGGGTTCAGAACGTTCTTTGATTGTAGGTGAGCTATAAATCCCAGCAACTGCAACTCCCAAATGTCAAGGTTCACATTTAGGCATATTGATTATTCATGCCAAGTTTAGTCCAGATTCATTGTGGTTTGATTCCACAGTGCTCTCTGGATATAGGTAAACTACAACTCCAATACCCAAGGTGCCACTAAACCCTTCCAGTAGTTTCTTTTGGTCATGGGAGTTCTGTGTGCCAAGTTTGGTTCAATTCCATCATTGGTAGGGTTCAGAATGCTCTTTGATTGTAGGTGAACTATAAATCCCAGCAACTACAACTCCAAAATGTCATGGTCTATTTCCCCCAAACTCCACCAGTGTTCACACTTGGGCATATTGAATATTCTTGCCAAGTTTGATCCAGATCCATCATTGTTTGAGTGCACAGTGCTCTCTGGATGTAGGTGAACTACAATTCCAAAACTCAATGCCCATCAAAGCCTTCCAGTATTTTCTGTTGGTCATGGGAATTCTGTGTGCCAAGTTTGGTTCAGTTCCATCATTGGTGTAGTTCAGAATGCTCTTTGATTGCAGGTGAACTATAAATCCCACAACTACAACTCCCAAATATCAAAACCAATGCGCCTGCAACCCCACCAGTATTAAAATTTGAGTGTATTGGGTATTTGTGCCAAATTTGGTCCAGTGAATGAAAATATATCCTCATATCAGATATTTAGATGTTGATTCATAACAGTAGCAAAAATAAGTTATTTATTTATTTAAAACAGTTATATTCTGCCCTTTTCAACCCAAAGCGCAGCATACATTCAATGCCAGGACACAAATTCATAAACACATATATAAACATTAAAAACATTTATCTCAGTATTAAAATACACCATTTAAAGCCATCCTAGTCATCCACATCAAATCTATTTGGCCTGGTCATCTTTCCTATTGCTGCTTTATTGCCTTGTCCTGAAAGCTTGGTCCCACAGCCAAGTTTTTACCATCCTTCTAAAGGACAGGAGAGAGGGGGCTGACCTGATCTCACCAGGAAGGGAGTTCCATAGCCGGGGAGCAATCACAGAGAAGGCCCTGTCTCTCGTCCTCACCAATTGTGCCTGTGACAATGGTGGGACCGAAAGCAGGGCCTCCCCGGAGGATCTTAATCTCATAGGGAGAGATGTGTTCGGACAGGTAATTTATGAAGTAGCAATGAAAATAATGTTATGGTTGGGAGTCACCACAACATGAGTAACTGTATTAAGGGGTCATGGCATTAGAAAGGTTGAGAACCACTGCATAAGAGTCCCGCTTATCCAACCTTCGCTCATCCAACATTCTGTATTATCCGAGGCAGTCTGCCTCCTGCCCGGATCCACAACTGTTTCAATACATTGCAATGTTTTGATCTTGGAGGGTCTTTTGGGGTTCAGGGTGGGTTGGGCTATTTTAGTTTGGGTCTGGGTTCTGGATCTGGATAGGCCTGTGGACTAGAAAGCACAAGGATTTGGGTTTATGTATAATCCAACTTTGTTAAGCAAATCAATAAGATCTTGCACTATGGGACTTTTACCAACATGGATAGAGACACTTTACCATCACGAGAAAAAACATCCCCCCCCCCTCATCTGCCTCCCCAAGGACCTCATGCCACAGTTTATACACCCCATGAAGACCTGGGTTGCATTCCTGTGCCGGTCCTTTTCAGGATCTTGATTAATGACTTAGATGAAAGGTTAGAAGGCACGCTCATCAAGTTTGCAGATGACACCAAATTGGGAGGGAGAGCCAATACTTCAGAAGACAGGAGCAGAATTCAAAACAATTTTTCATCCAAATTACATTCTAGAAAAAACATTTATATATAAGATATTAGAGTTTTTCTCCTTACAAGTGATTAACTGCAGAGATGGAGTTATTGGCGTTTTAATTGGAAACAGTACCTCCCTAGTCATTGGTGAGAAGTGTTATTTTTAAAATCTATCTTTATTTCAGGTCTGGAGCGAGGTACGGAATATAGTTTTCGCGTCGCTGCCTTAACGGTCAATGGCACAGGAACATCTACTGATTGGATATCAGCGGAAACTTTTGAAAGTGACCTTGATGGTATGGGAACTCCACAAATATATGTGCATTTTGGACCTGAAGACATAGAGAGAAAATAGCAGTTTCTTAGAACCCTTTTGTCAAAAAATGAAAAATTGTTTTAGGCATATATGAATCAGGATGTTTCCTTGTAATTGAGGAAGAGATATTGCAACCTGCTTCTACTTGGTTATCTAATTGCAGCAGAATGTAAGTGAGAATGAATGCCAAGTAGATACTTGAACATAAGTTACGATTCACACTGCTTTCAGTGAGACAGTAGGATCAGGTGAAAGTCACCCTACATATATCATTGGAGAGCCAAGGAGCTGTTACAGCAACGCAATCACTAAGGGTTTTACTAACATCTTCAGGTAGCTGGATCTATGTCCGTGATGGTGAATCTATGACACGTGTGTCAGCACTGACACACATGGCTATTTTTGATGACACGCAGACACATGCGGCCACATACAGAGAAATACACCTTATAAGAGCCAATCTATTTCCATCTTTAAATTTGTAAAAGGCTCTACAAATTTAACATCTGCATGTTTGAGCATTGTTCACTCCATAACTCAGCATGGATTATACATTTTTCTTATTTAAACTTTAAATATTGCAAAATTATGGTTTTTTTCTCAAAGTGACACTCCACCCAAGTTATGCTCAGGTTTTTGGCAAATTTTGACACACCAAGCTCAAAAGGTTGCCCATCACTGATCTATGTGGTTGCTTTATATCATCATAATGTACACATTCACTACAGTATTGTTATTGAATGTGATCTATTAGTGTTTAAACAGCATCTTACTAGTAGTTGAGAACCACTAAGGCAGTGCTTCTCAACCTGGGGTCCCCAGATGTTTTTGGCCTACAACTCCCAGAAATCCTAACAGCTGGTAAATTGGCTGAGATTTCTGGGAGTTGTAGGCCTAAAACATCTGGGGACCCCAGGTTGAGAACCACTGCTCTAAGGGGCTTCTTCCCACCTTTCCAAACATTCAGGTTTGCCTTGAAAAGACTGAAATGTCAACATTCAGGGCAGCTTTTGCTCGCATTAGTAATAAGTTTTCTCTGTGAGCGTATCTAAATAATAGAACCAATACAGCAATGCAACAACTTAACAGTAAGATGCTACAAATTGTATGGACCACATTTTTGGACTGAGTTGGGGCAGTCCAAAGCAGTTAAACTTGGTGAACTTTTTAAAATGTATATTTGTTATAATTTCATGTAATTGTGTATTTTATTGGTGTTTTTATATTATCGGAAGTCGCCCTGAGTCCCTCTTCGGAGGTCGAGAATAGGACGGGATGCAAATGTTCCAATAAATAAATAAATAAATAATGTCATATTTCTTAAATCAGATTATTTAATTCACTTCTTCTATCTCTCCTTCTAATAGAATCAATAGTTCCAGAAGTTCCAAGTTCCCTCCATGTCCGGCCACTCGTCACAAGTATTGTTGTGAGCTGGACTCCACCGGAAAACCAAAATATTGTGGTCAGAGGGTATGCGATTGGGTATGGTGTAGGCAGCCCTCATGCCCAGACCATCAAGGTGGACTACAAGCAGCGATACTACACCATAGAGAACTTGGGTAAGGAACAAAACAGTAATAGTTATGGCTACCCATGGGTAATTTTCTAAATACAGTATAGAAGCAGTATCGACTTTTATGTGTTAGGCTTTGAGTCTCTTTCGGGAGAGATAAAGCCTGGCCTCAGTGGTGCGTGCATTGGCTATTGCAGCACACTCTATGTATCCCAGGGCATGAATTCAGATCAAGCGGGGAAACCTGGATCCATATGCGAGCCCCCACCAGTATGCGTCTCCAGATAACCAGAGAAGGCTCCTCTCAGGTGCAGTCCCAGCCCTCTGGAACTCCCTCCTTGAAGAACTAAGGGCTGCTCAATCTTTGCTCAGCTTTAGGAAGGGGGATCAAGACTTTCTTATTTAACAAGGCCTTTAATTGAGCCATGGCATGAATGAGGGGATTTTTGCCTGGAATGGAGGAGGGATAAATGGGGGAGGAGCTTATGGTTTTATTGAAATGTGAGATTTTATTGATTGTTGTTTATCATGGTTTTATCTATTTTGTTCTCCTGATGGAAGGACTTTAATGTTTGTATCCTGTTTCCTGTTTATAAGCAGCTTTGGGTCTGCGCAGTGGAGAAAGGCAGTATAGAAATATCCTAAATAAATATAATAATAATAATAATAATGAATTAATAAGGCAATTCAAAAGTGATAAGACTAGCCAACTCTGATTAAACCATTAATCTAACCTTCTTCAATGTCATCCTTCCAATAATAATGGAGCAAAATAATAATAATAATAATAATAATAATAATAATAATAATAATACAGCCAGCATAGTGATCTTATTTGCTGTGTACTAATCTTGTTACATTTCAAATAATAATAGAGTAAAATGATGAAAATTTAATAATAATAATAGAGTAAAATAATAAATGTAGTAATAACAATACAGTAAAATAATAAATAACCTTGACTCGAGTATAAACCGAGGAGGACTTTTTCAGCCTAAAAAAAGGGCTGAAAAACTAAGCTTATACTCGAGTATATACAGTAATCTTAGTCTTACCATCTAATTCATACATTACACAAAAAGAAATGTGGTTGGCAGTATGAAAAGGCAGTGGCAGTTGGGGTGGATGGAGGGCCTTTTATCTGTTCCTCAGATAATTATCTTGGTTAATTCTAGGCTTAAAATTAATTTGACAAAAAACTATTCAACAAAGCAAAATAGGACTGTTATCTAGGAATTCTTAAATGTGTAACGACAAATTCAACCATTCTTTTTCTTTAGATCCCAGTTCCCATTATGTCATAACTCTGAAAGCTTACAACAACGTTGGCGAAGGAATCCCACTCTATGAAAGTGCAGTGACCAGGGCATATACAGGTAAAATATGTCTGTTTTGTTATAGTTTAAAATGTCGATACGGGCATCTTTAAAATCATACTATTTACAGTGTGGTTAGCAGGTTTTCGTTGTGCATATTATTTGTTGAGACATTTGCTCCATGTTCTTGAATTTACAGTTGCCATGATGTTTCATGTTAAATTATTATTGAATTATGACTATGTTTTTTTGTATGGCTTACTATTTTATAGTGTTTTTCAATTGTGAAAACATCAGTATACATGTGTGTGTGTTTTGAATCAGAATTGATAATGTAAACATGTAATGTTCATGTTGTTAATAGTGTTCCTGGAAATATCAATGGTTATATTAAATGAGTATTCAGATAAGATTATTTAGTTACAAACTGCTGGTTTGTCTCAGGCTCTTAAGCAGAGATATTTAACAACATCTGTCTGTTGTACTATTGCCTTATTGTTGCTAATGTTGGTTTCTACCATGTGGATCCATTGGAAGCCAGTTTCTTTTAGGCATTTTGTTGCTCAGCTTGCCTCTTGATCTTGCCTTGAATGAATGTAAACTTGAATGCACACTAAATATGTGGAAGATTAACTATCGCTGTTGTGTGTTAATTTACCCTTGTTTTCCAGCAACATGTTGGAGATGAGATGAATTAATACATTAATCCAGCTAATGCTGAAGAGCTCAAAAATATTTCAGATGTCTAATGAGAAATGGTCTTCTTACTTTTGTGACAATCTTCTAAACATTAGGCTTTGTTTATTGCATGTGTTTAAAGAAGGGATCAAAAATAATCATTGAATACTTTTTTGTGCTGGTCTTGTGTTGCCTATTAACTCTGGCTTTTCTCTCTTTTTCTCCATTTCTCACCTTCATTTCATTGTATGACCCTGCATTTCACCCTTTTGTTTCTGTTTACATTTAATGCCACATTCTTTTCTTTTTTATTGTAATACCCACTTTTTTGCCCATCAATCCCCTAGACACTTCTGAGGTTGATTTATTTGTTGTTAATGCTCCATACACTCCAGTGCCAGATCCCTCCCCCATGATGCCTCCAGTGGGAGTTCAGGCTTCTATCCTAAGCCATGATACCATTCGACTTACCTGGGCAGACAACTCTCTGCCAAAGAACCAGAAGGTCTCCGATGCCCGTTACTATACAGTCCGTTGGAAAACCAACATTCCGGCAAACACAAAGTACAAGGTGAGCATCTGTGTGAAATTCCATTAAAATAGGTGAATCCAATTAGGTGGAAAGCTAAGCAGAAACAAATAGTCCAGGAAATTAGTCCATCAGAGTTCATGAAAAACAGATACAGAAACTTCCAAGGTAAAACTCCCAAACTTGAATCATGAAATCAAGCAAGGCACTTAACACACAAATCTATCTAAGGCAAGGCTTCAGGCATGTAGCTGGGGGGGGGGGGGGGGGGGCTGGGGGGCTTCAGCCCCCCCCCCCCCGAAATTCTCATGGTGGTTCGCGAAAAGGCCTTACTGGTGCATTATTTAAACTGTTATGTTTATTCATATCATGATCTGATCACCATACTCAATATATCCCATATGCATGGGGGTATTGGGGTAATGATACAAAAGGTTTGCTAGGGTAAACCCTCTTTCACTCAGACTCAGCCCCCTCCCAAAACTCAGCCCCCCCCCGAACCCCCCTCTGAAATTTTTTTAGCCCCCCCCCCCCGAAACGAAATCCTGGCTACGGGCCTGCAAGGCTTCCAAGGACCAGGAAAGATGTCTTGACCCAATTCCAATGTTGCTTCGTCTGACTATAGATTATGTACTTGCCACTTTTATTCCCTAATCTACTCTATGTCCCAAGCGGCCAGGAACGGATTTTGTTTCAGCCTTGTCTCTGTTATGAATCTCTCTCAGTCTGGCAGAATTCCTGAGAGATTGGTTTGTTTGCCTGTACTGACTGAAAATATTCATTCTGTCTACTGACTCATTAATTTCTTCAGCTGGGACAGGTCCCCAAACCCTTCAAGAACATTCCCATCAGAAAAGACACCTTGAACAGGGATCCCATTGTCATTATCTGCATCTAGAGCAACCTCATCATTAGACACATCATTAGATACATGAACCTCAGAACCATCATTGTCAGTCCCAGCATGCAGAGTACCCTCATCATTAGACACAATCACAGGCTGAACTCCAACAAGAACACTATGTTAAAAAAGTACAGTTGGCCCTCTGTATCCACAGATTCTCTGTCCATTCATTCAACGGCCCTTTGAAGGCAACCATAAGGCTTATCTGGCCCATGGTGAAAATAAGTTTGCCATCCCTGAGATAAAGAACCGTAGTGTTACAAGTGGTCCAATGGGCCATGGAGTCCAACTCTGTGAGCTGTGCAGGATCTCCAGCTTAACTACCATCACCCTCTTTCTAAAGACACCCAGTGTTTGGCACCTCTGATCGAAATGAAGGGCTGCCGGCTGAAGCTTTTTGCCAAACCACATTGAAAGCCAGTGAATACCTTTGATCATTTATTTCTGTTAGTGCATTGCCGCAGTATGGTATTAGAAAGTATGTTTTCATTGGCTTAACAGTAGGAGATTCTGAGCCCCTCCAGATGCTTTGGATCTCATCTACCATCAGCCCCAGGAAGCCTGGCCAGCAATCAGGAATGCTGGGAAGCCTAATCCTAAATGTCTGGAGGGCTGGAGTTTGGAAAGAGCTGTTTTATACTATTGCCAGTTTATCCAGACAGTCTCCGTTCATGTCCCTTTGATTTCTTTTAGATTGCAAATACCACCACCTTAAGCTTCTTAGTGACTGGCTTGAAACCAAATACCTTGTATGAATTTTCTGTGATGGTGACTAAGGGCCGAAGATCAAGTACTTGGAGTATGACAGCACATGGAACTACCTTTGAACTAGGTATTGCTATCGGACTATTTTCTTTTTACAATATGACACTTTTTATAGGATGTTGTATCTTTGCCAGCAAATTATCCGAACACCGGGGTGATGGTAATAATCTTGTGGCATTTTTCTGAGCGTGAGAGTATTCCTGCCGTCTTAACAAAAGGACTTCTATATGCCAATAAGCAGATTTGTTACAGAATAGATTTTTAAAAAAGCATAATATTTCTTAAACACAAATTATATCTTAATAATAACTTGTGAGGAATAACTTGATGGTTAATTATTAATTGAGAAGGAGGAAACCCTTTAATTATTGAATAAGTAAGATCAGACAAGCTCTGATCTGGTCCTTGAAGCAATCATAAATACAAACTCCTTTGATTTTAATATGATTTTCTGAAGTAGAGAAACTGGGCAGTTCGAGAAATGTTTCAAACACATATTTACGCATGTGCTCTTTTGAATCCATGATCTTTGCCCCATATTTTTCAGTTGTCGAGAAGCTTGATTTTTAATGCTAATTAGAAACTCTTGTTTTTTTTATAGTAGTGAATAAATATAAATGTTTAGAGAAATGTTTAAAGTATGTAGATGAAAGACATTCCAACCTCTATAGAGAGTATTCTTGTGAAGCTGTTGTCTATTTTTTGTTGCTAGTTCCACAAATGAGTGAATGATTTAAAATCATACAAAATTAATTGTTGGCTCTGCCTTTTGGTTCTATTGTGTGAAATGAAATTGAAGTTATCATTCCTTGCTCTTTTTTTGTACCATTATGGATTTCTTTGGCTAAATAAGGAACACTTTATAGCTCAGTTCAGAAGCTGTATATCCTTGGCTCTGTGGAAGATAGTTAACATACCTGTCATTAGAAAATTAGCATTGAACGAAACATGCAGAATAATCACAGGATGTCCTAAACGTACAGCTGTTGATAAACTCTACAACAGGGGTCCTCAAACTAAGGCCCGGGGGCCGGATGCGGCCCTCCAAGGTCTTTTACCTAGGTTCAGGGTCAACCTAAGTCTGAAATGACTTGAAAGCACACAACAACAACAACAACAACAACAACAACAACAACAGCAGCAATCCTACTCATCAGCCAAAAGCAGGCCCACACTTCCTATTGAAATACTAATAAGTTTATATTTGTTAAAATTGTTCTTCATTTTAATTATTGTATTGTTTTTAAGTGGTTTTGCACCACAAATAAAATATGTGCAGTGTGCATAGGAATTAATTCATTTTTTTTCCAAATTATAATCCGGCCCTCAAACAGTTTGAGGGACTGTGACCTGGCCCTCTGTTTAAAAAGTTTGAGGACCCCTGCTCTACAAGCTAACTGGCATTGCCCCCTCTGATGTGTAATGGGAAGTTGCTGCTAAACATGAGAGAAATAAGGTTGAACACTGTGAAAGCTATCCACTACATGGCTATCAGGCTCCCCCCAGTAGACTCAAATCAAGGAAAAGCTTTATGAGAATTACCACTCCTCTTGGTGTCCCTCCAGCAACAGCAAGGGCATCCTTCTGGGCAGCTAAATCAGGAAATCCCAATTGGATGGTCCCTCATGAGGGTCTTTTTCCAGACCTTTGGAAGGCGTCAAGTTAGAGAGTGCCGTTTTCTTCAAATGGGCAACTTGGAAATCAGACTCAGAAGTGGAGTGGGCAGATCAAAAGACAACCTGGCAAAATGGCGCTATCTAAAAGAATCCCACATCTTGTGTGACTGGAGCAGAACACACAACTCTGCATCTGTATGCTTGTCCGCAATGGCCTGCCTCATGTACAGAGGAAGAATTGTTGGAGGCTACAGACACTGCCATTGCTGTTGCCCGTTTTTGCTTGATAGATATTTAGCCAACTGCGCTCCTTCTATTTTTATCAGTTTTATAGTAATTTATGCAATGCTTTTGATACGAAATAAATAAGTAAATAGAAAATTAGTCCTGAAATCCTTATTATTGAAGTTAGGTAAAGATAAAGGTTTCCCCTGACATTAAATCTAGTCGTGTACAAGAGAAACAGACTTGCTTTCCCCAGCAGCTTAGAGATAAGGAGTAAAAAAGCAGGTGTGTGAGGAATGATGTCATGGGAGGGACTCAGGCCTTTTAAGTGGGTTTCGGCTGGTACAGTCCTTGTGAGAACAACATTGTATTCAGGTGAACAGCTCTCAGTTCCTGGTCCTACGTTTGATGATTTGTTTATTCAAGTTTTTAAGTTGTTCCTGGTTGATGTGTGGCATAAGTTTCCTGCCTTGGATTCATTCTATCATGTTTATAGATTTATCTGGGGATTGACTCTTGAGACTATATTTGAAAGGATTTTAGAGTCCTGGCGATCTTGGAAATAACTTTTATGAACTCTGGCTCTCCTTTTTAGGTTTGTTCATTTTTTATATAAGATAAAGGTTTCCCCTGCCGTTAAGTCTAATCATGTCTGACTCTGGGGGGTGGTACTCATCTCCATTTCTAACGTTGTCCATAGACACCTCCAAGGTCATGTGGCCAGCATGACTGCATGGAGCAGAAGCAGTACCTATTGATCTATTCACATTTGCATGTTTTCGAACTGCTAGGTTGGCAGAAACTGGGGCTAACAGTGGGAGCTCACCCCACTCCCTGGATTTGAACTACTAACCTTTCGGTCAGCAAGTTCAGCCGCTCTACGGTTTAACCCTCTGCGCAACCAGGGAGCCCATTATTGAGGTTACTATTTCTATTATTATTGCTGGTAGTTGGTAGGCTTAGCTTTGAGTATAACTGTTACAGGATACACCAGAATACAGCTGATTTCGCTGGCTATGTGTAATGTAAATATTCTTCCTTAGTGCCAACTTCTCCTCCGAAAGATGTGACAGTGGTGAGCAAAGAAGGGAAGCCACGAACCATCATAGTTAACTGGCAGCCGCCATCCGAAGCCAACGGCAAAATTACAGGTGAAATTTCTTCTCGATACCTCAGAATGCTTATTATGCCATTTATATTAAGTATATAGAAAGAACAGTGTGGTTAAATGCCTTGGAGGATTCTCCCGTGCTTTGTTATCTTTTGTTTCAAGAGCGAAATGTGTTCCCTTATTGGCATTTCCCCTTTGAAATAATTGAAGCTTGAACTGGCAGGTGGCTTGGGCCTTTACTTAACGTAGCCATTACATGGTAAGTAGAAGCATCAAATATTTGTGGGATCTTTTGATGTTTTAAATCCTTAGAATCGCATTTAGACTACAAGCCTCTCTGAATTTTAAGTAGTATTCAGGTAATACCCTTCTATTGACACAGAGTTTATAGCAAACAGAAGTCAGCTTTGTAAAGAACAGAGGGAAGGCTTTCCAGACTCTATGCTTTTCTGGCTTCGTGCTCCAGTGAGGATTGGAATATGTGTCCCATACCATAAAGCAGCAGTAAGTAACTGCAGAAAATCAGAGGGGCCACACTACCCATTTTTCCTCCCATTTCAAAAGAAACTGAAGTAACTGGTGAACACTTTTGGAAGAGGGATTTTCTTTTGCTTCTGCATTTGGAAAGGGGCACTTTAAATTCTGCTGCAGACCAAATATTTATTTATTTATAGCATATTTATTTATTTATTTATTTATTTATTTATTGTATTCAGTGTATATATTGATCCCTCCTTCCAGCCCCAACTGCTGCTCTGGGCCAGAGTGAAGAGTGTGGGGGGCAGGGGACAGTTCCACCTTGTCTCTTGTGCTATGCTAGTAATATAATGTAATGTAATATAACATAATATATTGCATATACATATAATATTTATAATATTATAATGTAATACAATATAATACTAATAATAGTAACATGATATTATAATTATATATATTTATATTACATGTAATATTACTAATGCAATATATTGTACTATAATTGTATAGTACAATATAGTAATATATAATACTGATATTGTGCTTTGCTAATAATATAATTCATTGTGTGTGTGTGTATGTGTATATCTTGTAAGCTGCTCTGAGTCCCCTTCGGGGTGAGAAGGACGGCATATAAATGACATAAACAAACAAACAAATAAATAAATATACTGCTTTTCTCACTCTTGGAGGGACTCAATGGCAAAATTGAATGCCTCACATATATAAAAACCTCACGTATCAAATCAACAGCATATGACTGTAAATTAATACCATTAAAACTATAAAACAACAATCACAGACACAACATTAAACATTAGACCTTGCATCAATTCCAAGGTTTTCTTTACTTCCATATTTTCATATTTCTGTCATTCACTGAATGCCTGCTTGAATAGCCAGGTCTTAAGTTGTTTCCTAAATACTAGGAGGGAAGGGGCTGATCTAATCTCAATGGGGAGTTCCATAGCCAAGGGGCCACCACCGAGAAGGCACTGTCAGTTGCATCTGTCAAGTAGGAAATTTAGGTACCACTTATGCGGGGAGGCTAATTTAACAATGCCATAAAAATCTCGAGCAACCTGCAAGGAATGAGGAAGTACTCCATCGGTGTCACAAGTGGATGGTGAAATGACAGCTCTCCCGGTGGCCAGAATTCAAAAAGCATACCCTCATGAAGCTGGAAAGTTAAATAGCCTCTGTGTTTCTGTCTATATATGTTGTGTATCTATGGCACTGAATGTTTGCCATATATATGTTCATTGTGATCCACCCTCAGTCCCCTGTGGGTGAGAAGGGCGGAATATAAATACTGTAAATAAAATAAAGAAAACAAAACTGTCCATTAAAACCAAAAAATACAGTTAAAATAAAACATAGCAAAGCATACCTATCAGATAAAACCCCACCAGATAAAATGTAAGGGTATAAAACAGGAGCCTTAAAACTCGCTCAAACAATACACAAACAAAAAACCAATAACCGGAAGTACTAAGATGGACATGATCAGGCTATATACATTCTCATGACCACTCTAAACAAGCTCCTTGTTCCCATTCACAAAGCGGGATCTGA
Organism: Anolis sagrei; assembly: GCF_037176765.1. NCBI lineage: Eukaryota > Metazoa > Chordata > Lepidosauria > Squamata > Anolidae > Anolis > Anolis sagrei. Next base: position 31,165,891 of record NC_090029.1, on the reverse strand, counting down.
TTAGGGTTCTGACTCTCAAATTAGTCAATCCAGTTTGTTGTTAGTGACAGTGGAGGAATGACCAAACCTTCACTAGTGTTGGTTATCACCCAAAAATTATTCCAGTTTCTATGTTCACTGGCTCCTTTGGAATGAAATGGCTCAGTAATGGAATAATATTGGCTTTGTATTTAGTGGAGAACTATGTGAAAAGTCTGCCCTCTGGTGGAATCCTATTGTGTAGTAAAAGCTTCAAATTGAAATCATTCACAGTATCATCTAATTTGCTCCATTTCTGATTTTAGATGTGTTGTTAATACAAATTATAATGAATTAATAATTACTGTGGGATTCTTCATTGTGGAAGAAGTGGAACAACAGTAAGGGTTTGTATGGGTGTTTCAAGTACCACATACTGACTTATACATCATAATCTATATAAATAAAGATGTAATGTTCATTTGTGGGATTAACATAACTCAAAAACCACTGGGTGAATTGACACCAAATTTGGACACAAGACGCTATCAGGCCTACGAGTGACCATCACTCATAAAAACAATGAAAAACACAGCAGAGAAGACTTTAAAAGCCAAAAAATAAAAAATACAGTGCAATGCATGCGCAAAACCACACATACACACACACATATATGCAAACACACATATATATACATATACACAAATATATACACACACATATAAACACATGCACACATACAAAACACATATACACAGACTAGGCCGCAGCAACACGTGGCAGGGGACAGCTAATGAATAATAATAATAATAATAATAATAATAATAATAATAATGTTGTTGTTCATTCGTTCAGTCGTCTCCGACTCTTCGTGACCTCATGGACCAGCCCACGCCAGAGCTCCCTGTCGGCCGTCACCACCCCCAGCTCCCTCAAGGTCAGTCCAGTCACTTCAAGGATGCCATCCATCCATCTTGCCCTTGGTCGGCCCCTCTTCCTTTTGCCTTCCACTTTCCCCAGCATAATTGTCTTCTCTAGGCTTTCCTGTCTCCTCATGATGTGGCCAAAGTACTTCAACTTTGTCTCTAGTATCTTTCCCTCCAGTGAGCAGTCGGGCTTTATTTCCTGGAGGATGGACTGGTTGGATCTTCTCGCAGTCCAAGGCACTCTCAGAACTTTCCTCCAACACCAGAGCTCAAAAGCATCTATCTTCCTTCGCTCAGCCTTCCCTAAGGTCCAGCTCTCACATCCGTAGGTTACTACAGGGAATACCATGGCTTTGACTAGGCGGATCTTTGTTGCCAGTCTGATGTCTCTACTCTTTACTATTTTATCGAGACTGGACATTGCTCTCCTCCCAAGAAGTAAGCGTCTTCTGATTTCCTGGCTACAGTCTGCATCTGCAGTAATCTTTGCACCTAGAAATACAAAGTCTGTCACGGCCTCCACGGTTTCTCCCTCTATTTTCCAGTTGTCAGTCATTCTTGTTGCCATAATCTTGGTTTTTTTGACGTTTAGCTGCAACCCGGCTTTTGCGCTTTCTTCTTTCACCTTGATTAGAAGGCTCCTCAGCTCCTCCTCGCTTTTGGCCATCAGAGTGGTGTCATCTGCATATCTGAGGTTGTTAATGTTTCTTCCAGCAATTTTCACCCCAGCTTTGCATTCATCCAGCCCCGCACATCGCATGATGTGTTCTGCATACAAGTTAAAAAGGTTGGGTGAGAGGATGCAGCCTTGCCGTACGCCTTATAAATAATAAATAATTATTTATTATTATAAATAATAATAATAATAAACTAATAATAATAAACAGATGGCATTTGGAAACAATAAACATCGACAAAATTACGATCTGTCAATTGTAGAAGGCCACCTTACTTGGATCTGCGTGCATCATTAAAAAATACATCACACAGTATTAGACCTGTGTTTTTGTGATACGAAATCCAGCATATAGATCTCTTTTGCTGTGACATACTGTGCTTTTGTGTCAGTAAAATAATAAACTTTCTTTATACCCCACCACCATATCCTCAAAGGGACTCAGGGCGGCATACATGAGGCCAAGCCCAACAGCACAACAATGCAAATGTGCAACATAGGAATACAACAATAAAACATAAAAATAAAATAACATAAGATCCAAAAAATTATAAATAAACACATCAGACCATATAAAAGCACAATATTAGAACACAGATAATTAATCATAATGAATACTTTAAAATATTGTAGAATACTTGGAATATTTTTTTCTTTATAGCTCACTAGCTGTATTCTAATTTTTTAATGCAGGATACATCATTTACTACAGCACAGACGTCAATGCCGAAATACACGACTGGGTCATTGAACCTGTCGTCGGAAACAGACTGACCCATCAGATTCAAGAGCTGACCCTCGACACGGCCTATTATTTCAAAATTCAGGCCCGCAACTCCAAGGGCATGGGTCCCATGTCGGAGGCAGTACAATTCAGGACGCCAAAAGGTATGTTGCTCTTGTATAAGTGAATGTGTTTCCTGTTGAGATGTTAGAGATAAGCAGTTTGGGAGAAAAATGAATGTGAAGAAGATAGGGTTCTTCTTTGAAAACAGGATTCTGCTGGATTTTTATAAATACTGTGTGTGAGAGAGTTTAGTTCCACTCTCCTCTTTCCCCAGATAACATTTGTTATATTATGTATACCAAAACAGAAAACAAAAGCAATTTTATGAGCACTTGGTAGACCGTGATTCTCATATAGTAAACCAGAATACTAGGTTACTGACTTGAACATGTAAATCAGTGTTTCTCAACCTTCCGAATGCCGGGACCCCTTAATATAGTTCCTCATGTTGTGGTGATCCCGAACTATAAACATTTTTCATTGTTGCTTCATAACTGTAATTTTGCTACTGTTAGGAATTGTAATATAAATATCTGATATGCAGGATGTATTTTCATTCACTGGACCAAATTGGGCACAAATACCTGATACACCAGGTTGTGGCACCGCTGGTTGGAAGTCTGCATTAAAATCAGCTGCATTAAAATCACTACTGACCGATAGGTCATGAGTTCAAAGCCAACCCGGGTCAGAGTGAGCTTCTGACCATTTGACTAGCTTGCTGTCGACCTTTGCAGCCTGAAAGACAGTTGCCTCTGTCAAGTAGGGAATTTAATTACCACTTGTGCGGTACCTTAACTAATTTACGATGCCATAAAAATCTCCAGCAGCGTGCAAAAAAATGAGGAAGTACTCCATCGGTGTCACAAGTGGATGGTGAAGCGACAGCTCCCTTGATGGCCGGAATTCAAAAAGCATACCCTCATGAAACTGGAATGTTAAAAAGCCCCTGTGTCTCTGTCTATATATGTTGTGTGTCTATGGTATTGAATGTTTGCCATGTATATGTGATTGTGATCCGCCCTGAGTCCCCTGCAGGGTGAGAAAGGTAGAATATAAATACTGTAAATAAATAAATACACCCAAATTTGAATATGGTAGGGTTGAGGGGGTATTGATTTTGTCATTTGGGAGTTGTAGTTGCAGGGATTTATAGTTCACCTACATTCAAAGAGCCCTTTGAGCCCCACCAAGGATGGAATTGAACCAAACTTGGCACACGGAATCCCCATGACCAACAGAAAATACTGGAGGGATTTGGGAGGAATTGACAGTGATTTAGGAGAGATGTAGGTCACCTACATCCAGAGAGCATTTTGAACTCAAACAATGATGGATGCTGCTGGGCCACTCTCAGTCCCACACCACATGGGTGCTTTCTCCCCTGCCTTAAAGGGACTCGCTGGTGCGAGCCTCTCTCCAGCCTTGCACGCTCTCCCTCGCCTGTGCATGCTCACTATGCTCACTATGCTTCCATGTACCAAGCACACCTGGTCTCCCTCCCACCAGGAGTCTCAGAAACACCCCTCCCCTTGGGTGAGAGGCCAGGAGGAGGGCTTTTAGTGGGAGAATTCGCTGTCTGAATTCGCTCTTCCAAAAAGGAAGAGAAGGAGAGATGGAGAGATCTTCAGCCTTCTCTTATTTATTTACAGTATTTGTATACTGCTTTTCTCACCCCGAGGGGGACTCAAAGTGGGTTCCTAAGACCATCGGAAATATGTGTTTTCTGATGGTCTTTGGCACCCCCTCATGACCCCATCTGGAGTCTCGACCCCCAGGTTGAGAAACACTGGTGTAAATGTTCTAGATGTTGTCATGGGTGATGTCTTATCTATATAAATAAAAATGTAATGTTTGTTTGTGGGATTAACAGAACTCAAAAACCACTGGACGAATTGGCACCAAATTTGGACACAAGACACCTAACAACCCAGTGTATGTCCTTCACTCAAAAAAATTGATTTTATCATTTGGGAGTTGTAGTTGCTGGGATTTATAGTTCACCTACAATCAAAGAGCATTCTGAACCCCACCAACGATGGAATTGAACCAAACTTGGCACACAGTTCTCCCATGACTAAGAGAAAATAGTGGAAGGGTTTGGTGGGCAGTGTTTTTGGAGTTGTGGTTCACAAAACTCAAAAACCACTGGACGAATTGGCACCAAATTTGGACACAAGACACCTAACAACCCAATGTATGTCCTACACTAAAAAAAAATGATTTTGTCATTTGGGAGTTGTAGTTGCTGGGATTTATAGTTCACCTACAATCAAAGAGCATTCTGAACCCCACCAACAATGGAATTGAACCAAATTTGGCACACAGTTCTCCCATGACCAACAGAAAATAGTGGAAGGGTTTGGTGGGCAGTGTCTTTTGGTTTTGGAGTTGTGGTTCACCTACATCCAGAGATCACTGTGGACTCAAATAATGATGGATCTGGACCAAACTCTACACGAATACTCAATATGCCCAAATGTGAACACTGGTGGAGTTTGGGGAAAATAAAATCTTGACATTTGGGAGTTGAAGTTTCTGGGATTTATAGTTTCTGGGATTTATATTTCACCTACAATCACAGAGCATTCTGAATCCCACCAACGATAGAATTGGGCCAAACCTCCCACACAGAACCGCCATGTGGGCCACAGCAACGCGTGGCAGGGGACAGCTAGTTTGTGAATAAGATTACACAGTTGACTTTGTGAATCCATTTTTAAAATACTTGCTTGTTACTTGACATCTTTAAGAGTACTTACCCTGACAGATAGAATATTTCAAAGTAGAGGTCTTTAAATCAGTAGGATGCCTCATAATTTTATCATTCCATGTGAATAGTTCTTTTTGTAAGTGTGAACGCGACCTGAAAATTAGAAGACGGTTTTGTCAAGTCAATGTTTAGATCTGCAGTGATACTATTTGTTTACCCTCTCACTTTAAAAGTTTACATTTTCCGTGCAAATGGGTCCCTCTTTCAGGTTTGGTGATCTTTCTCTTGTTTGTTTCTTTCCACTTGCTTTCCCTGGTAGCTGAAACATCAGATAAAATGTCTAATGATCAAGGTAAACAAATGGATGTGCTTTCTATGTCCTTCCTTCTCTTGCAAGAGACATTGTTTTTCTAACAGCCATTAAATGCAAAACAGTGAGCTTTGGTAGAATATGAAAATCTAAAAAGCTGATACTTGCTTTGTGTATAGAGTGTTCGAAATGAAATCTTTCTAAGTTGGCAGCGCAGGGTGCATGGATGGATGCAAATGCATGCTCAGAACGGGTGGGTTCAAATGTACCTGTGTCCAGTTCTGGGCACCGCAGTTGAAGGGAGATGCTGACAAGCTGGAATGTCTCCTGAGGCGGGAAACTCAAATGATCAAGGGTCTGGAGAACAAGCCCTATGAGGAGTGGCTTAAAAAGCTGGGCATGTTTAGTCTGAAGAAGGGAAGGCTGAGAAGAGACATGGTGGCCATGTATAAATATACGAGGGGAAGTCAAAGGGAGGAGGGAACAAGCTTGTTTTCTGCTGCCCTGAAGACTAGGATGCAATGGAGCAATGGATCCAAATTACAGGAAAGGAGATTCCACCTGAACATTAGGAAGAACTTCCTGATTGTGAGAGCTGTTCAGCAGTGGGACTCCCTGCCCCGGAGTGTGGTGGAGGCTCCATTTTTGGATGCTTTTAAACAGAGACTGGATGGCCATCTGTCGGAGTGCTTTGATTGTGATTTCCCTGCTTCTTGGCAGAATGGGGTTGGACTGGATGGCCCACGAGGTCTCTTATATAGTGTTTGGTTCCTGCCTTTACAGATGTGCAAACCATGTGTTTATGTGTGTGCGTATTGCTACATGAATGTAATTATTGTGGATACAGCTGAACCGACAGTTCTAGGAAACCCCTGCAATCTGTCTGTCTGAACCATGGCGGTTTTCTGTCTGAAAAAATTGTTAAACAATGTGTTTAGAAACTAGTTTTAAAAAGGCAAGCCAGGATTGAATTCTAAACAACCTTTTTGCTTTCCAGCTTTGGGATCTGCTGGAAAAGGAAGCCGGCTTCCGGATGGGGGAACAGACTATAAACCCCCCATGAGTGGTAAGCGAAGTCTTCATTTATACTGGTAACTGAGGTGACCCGCAGGTTTCTCTGGAAAAGCTGGTGGATTATAGGAGTCTAGTGCTTAGATCCAGGGAAGTCATGCTACCCCTCTTATTCTGCCTTGGTTAGACCACACCTGGAATACTGTGCCCAATTCTGGGCACTGCAAATGAAGGGAGATGTTGACTCTAAGCTGGAATGTGTCCAGAGAAGGGAACTAAAATGATCAAGGTTCTGGAGAACAAGCCCTATGAGGAGCGACTTAAAGAGCTGGGCATGTTTAGACTGAAGAAGAGAAGGCTAAGAGGAAACATGATGAGGGTCTTGGATCATGATGTGAGAAGTCCTAGGGAGGAGGGAGCAAGCTTGTTTTCTGCTGTCCTGGAGACTAGGACGCAATAGAACAATGACATCAAACTACAGGAAAGGAGATTCTATTTGAACATGAGGAAGAACTTCCTGACTGTGAGAGCTGTTCAGCAGTGGAACTCTCTGCCCCGGAGTGTGGTGGAGGCTCCTTCTTTGGAGGCTTTGAAACAGAGGCTGGATGGCCATCTGTTGGGGGTGCTTTGAATGCAATTTTCCTGCTTCTTGGCAGAATGGGGTTGGACTGGATGATGGCCCACCAGGTCTAATCCAACTTGAGTTATTTTTATACTGTGGGAAGCATTTTTAGAAAGATCCCTTAGAAATAATAATAGTAATAATAACAACAACAACAATAATAATGATGATGATGATGACGACAACGACGACCTCCAAAGTATAGATTGTCGATGTTGCAATCCCAGGTGACAGCAGGATTGCAGAGAAACAACTGGAAAAGCTGACACGATATGAGGATTTAAAGATCGAACTGGCACAAGCCAGTCAAAGTGGTCCCAGTGGTGATTGGGACCTTGGCCTGCACTTAAACACAATCGCCGCTGACAAAATTACCATCTGACAGCTGCAAAAGGCCACCTTACTTGGGAAGTGTCCGACGTGTGATCCAATACAACAGCCAGCAGAGTGTCTGCTGTGGACTCATCTTGTTGTGTTTCTAATAATAATAATAATAATAATAATAATAATAATAATAATAATAACCTCACTACCTCTGAGGATGCTTGCCATAGATGCAGGCGAAACGTCAGGAGAAAATGCCTCTAGAACATGGCCATATAGTCCGAAAAAACCCACAAGAACCTAGTGATTCCAGCCATGAAAGTCTTCGACAATACATAATAATAATGTGTTTTTCTCAATGCAGTGAAAAGTCCCATTAGTATATGATGTCTTCATGTATAGCATGGCTTTGTGTTCAGTACAAGCAAGTGTTATACTGGGTTTCGCTGCAAGCCAGAAACCCCTTACATTTCTTAACTGGAAAATGGTCACCTTTTGTAATAAATGTTATTTATTCTCTTAAAGGAAGCAACAGCCCCCATGGAAGCCCTTCTCCTCTGGAGTACAATATGCTTCTGGTCATTATCGTGTCAGTGGGAGTTATCACCATTGTGGTTGTGGTGATTGTGGCTGTGTTCTGCACCCGTCGCACCACATCCCACCAGAAGAAGTGAGTTTGCTTATTTTCCTCTTTTGGAGTGCGGCTTTTAATTACATCTTTAAATATCAGGTTGCATTTGATATGGTTTAAAAAGAACTTTGCATATTTATGGATACACAATGTCTGGTAAAATAAGTAAGAAATTGATGGCGTGCTTTTAATAGTAATTGCAATGTTTTATATGTTTTCATGTGTTTTTATTAAAAAATAAAATTTTAACTTAATCTATTTTAATCTGTTTGTTGTTCAAAGGCATTGAATAGTTGCCATATGTAAAGCCTCCATGAATCCCCTTCACGGTAGAGAAAGGAGGGATACAAATAGAGTAAATAAATAAGCTTTCCCTTCATTGTTGATGGATAGAGCTTGAAAAGAAGAAGGTCAGCTGGTAGATCCTATTTATGCAATAAAACAGCTATATAAATAAAAATGTAATGTTCGTTTGTGGGATTAACATAATTCAAAACCCACTGGACGAATTAAAACGAAATTTGGACATGAGACATCGATCAGGCCAACGAGTGACCATCACTCATAAAAAACTACTGAAAAACACAGCAGAAGGGATTTAAAAAGCAAAAAAGACACGACAGCGCATGACAAACAAATCGCACCATAGTCTCCCCTTGACAAACAAATCACACCATAGTCTCTTCCAGACTACAGCTCCCAGCATCCCCTAGACCAGGCCCTTTAGGAAAGGAGGATGGTCCAAATGCACTGCTTCTAAGCCATAAGCTTGCTTCTCTTTGGATTTCTGTGAGAGCATCCCAATCCCTGCAAATTTCCCATTTTCTATTCCTCGACTGCAACTCTCAGCAATCCTCCAGATAGATAGATTAGATGGAGATAGATAAGTAGGTAGATTGATCGATCAGGAGGAGTGCTGGGAGTTGCAGTCCAAGAATAGATAGAGAAAGAAGAAAGGGGAGAAAGGAAGGGAAAGAAAAGGGGGGAAGGAAGGGAAGAGAAAGAGAAGGAAAGAAGGAAGGAGAGAAAGAAAGGGAAGGAGGAAGGGAGGGAGGGAGGAAGGAAGGAAGGAGAGAGAGAAAGAAGAGAAAGAGAGAGGGAAGGTTGGCCACAGCAACGCATAGCAGGTACAGCTAGTATTCAATAAAGCAAAGATGGTGTACATAGAGTAAATATGCTTGCACAGGGGTTTGGGACCCGCCTACCTGCATGACCGCATTTCTGTATACGAACCCACGCAATCTCTTCGATCATCTGGAGAGGCCCTGCTCGCGCTCCCACCTACATCGCAAGCACGATTGGTGGGGACGAGAGAGAGGGCCTTTTCGATAGTGGCCCCTTGACTCTAGAACTCACTTCCTAAGGACATCAGGCATGCCCCAACTCTGGCAGTCTTTAGGAGGAGCTTGAAGACGTGGTTGTTCCAGTGTGCCTTCCCAGAATAATGATCCCATAGCACTTTGTCCTCCAAAGCACTTTATATTGTTTTTAGGTCTGCTTGTATGTTTCCACAAACCGCCCCATCACTTTTTCGCCCGTGTCCAGCATTATTTTTAAATTTTAATTACATTGGCCTACCCATAGATTTTAAAGTGTGTTGTCCTAGTGTTAATGCTTATGTTATTGTTTTATTGTCTTGTTTGATTTTAATTACTTGTATTGTTGTTGTTGTTATTGCTTGTACTGTTGTATTCTGGGCTTGGCCTCATGTAAGCCGCACAGAGTCCCCTGGAGAGATGGTAGCGGGGTATAAATAAAGTTTATTATTATTATTATTACTATATCTAGATCACGATAGAGAAACAAACAGTGACTTTATTATCTGTCTATGAAAATGTGAATATTTGTGTTTTCTGTGTGTGTTTCCAAAGGAAGCGAGCAGCTTGCAAGTCTGTCAACGGGTCTCACAAATACAAAGGGAATTCCAAGGATGTGAAACCCCCCGATCTTTGGATCCATCATGAGCGGCTTGAACTGAAACCCATTGATAAATCTCCTGATCCCAATCCAGTCATGACCGACACCCCAATCCCGCGAAATTCCCAAGATATTACTCCAGTTGACAATTCCATGGACAGCAATATCCATCAGAGACGGAACTCGTACAGAGGTGGGTTTAGGTGACGATCGTGCTGTATTTTAGCCTCTTCATATTATGTAACATTAAAAAAATGTATGACCCACTGATTATGGAGCTTTCATTGAGATTTGAAACTTTATAATTTCTTTGTAATTTCCCAGTTCACATCTGCAGTGGTTTCTTTTGGATTAATAGTAATTTGCATATACTTCACGACAAAATATAATCCTCAGGCATTAATGCACAAAATAGCATTGCTACTGAATAACAATTGAAAATCTGTTGAAAACAAACTTTCCTTGGTGTTGGAAAGCTTAGGCAGTGGCTTCTGTCATTGTTTTCAAAACAGTTTCTGAAGTGGGAGATTACAATATTCTTAAATACATGTTTTTAGTTCTTGATAACCAATGTATTTCTATTTTAAAAATGATTCATATTTTTTCTGTCTGCTGCTAAGAGGTTTTATGAAGGACAGAGAATAATAATAATAATCGCCATCATAATGGAAAACTTAAGCAATGACTTCTGTCATTGTTTTCAAAACAATTTCTGAAGTGGGAGTATTCTTAAATATGTTTTTAGTTCTTGTTAACCAATGTATTTTTATTTTTAAAAATGATTCATAATTTTTCTGTCTGCTGCTAAGAGGTTTCATGAAGGACAGAGAATAATAATAATCATCATCACCATCATAATCATCATAGTCATATATTTATTACCCACCTCTCCTCACAGCTCGAGGCAGGTACAACATGATAAAACAAAACAATATTAAAATATATCTACATACATAATAAAAAGTGAAAATATGTATGTGTGTGTGTGGCTGAGGTGTCCACTTACGCAGACAAGCTCCCACCTCCACAAACAGCTATAGCTCCCACTACTCAGGAGACACCAGTGGCCCTCCCTCCAATGACATTGCAGGTTATAGTGAGCGCCGTAAACATGTCCGAGAGCCCTGCCCGTGTCCTCCACAAACACCATACTGCTCTCCACCCAAGTGAATTATAGGAGTTGTAAGTCTTGGGATAGAGAACCCCCACAACCAACAAAAATAGTGGAGATATTTATTTATCATGTCATCAGCAACCAGACCATTGTATTACATTTCTAACCGAACAAAACAAACAAACAGATAAAAAAACACAAATTTTGCAAACTTGGTAGTTGATTAAATGTCCTTTGACCAGTATCTGGCCACTTGGAGTAGAATAGTAGAATAGTGGAGTGATTTTTAGGAATTGTACTTCCTCCGCATCTAGAGCGCACTATGAACCCAAACAATGATGGATCTGGACCAAACTTGGCATGCATATCCGATATGCCCAGATTTGAATACTGGTGGGTTTTGAGGGGGAATTGACCTGGACATTTTGGAGTTGTAGGTACTGGGATTTATAGTTCACCTACAATCAATGAGCACTCTGAACTACACCAAAGATGGAATTGGATTAAGCTTGGCACATGAATACCCCATGGTCAGCAAAAAATACTTGAGTTGTTTGAGGAAAATTCACCTTGATTTAGGGGAGTTGTAGTTTACCTACAGCCATAGAGCACTGTGAACCCAGACACCGATAGATCTGGACCAAACTTGGCACACAGACCTGATATGCCGAAATTTGATTACTTTAGTGGTTTGTGGGGAACGGACCTTCCTTTCTGGGAGTTGTAGTTCACCCACAACCAGAGGAACTGTGACCTCCATCGATGATGGACCTGGACCAAACTAGGCACACAGAATCCCCATGACTAACTCAACCTACAGGAGGGGTTTGAAGGGTGAGACTCACCACAGTAGGAGCTGTAGTTTACCCTACAGTCAGAGAGCACACTGAAACCCACCAATGATGCCTTTAGAGCAAACTTGCCCAACATAACAAACTTTTAAGTACTAATGGAGTTTCTTGGGGTTAACCTGGTGTGATGTGAGTTGTAGTTAATCTACAACCTTGCTCATTTTGTACAATTAAAATTTGTGGGTTGTTGTAGGTTTTTTTGGGCTATATGGCCATGGTCTAGAGGCATTCTCTCCTGACGTTTTGCCTGCATCTGAAACGTCAGGAGAAAATGCCTCTAGACCATGGCCATATAGCCCGAAAAAACCTACAACAACTCAGTGATTCCGGCCATGAAAGTCTTTGACAATAAATTAAAATTTGACTTTTTCAAATAACCCAGGCAACGCTGGGTCCCCAAGCTAGTGTAAAAATATACACAGGTAAATAAATAAGCATTTGTAAAATGCTGATTAAAATTACCAATAAAATTACCAAATTATAACAACAATAATAGTGATAGTACTTTCTTTTCTTTCTCTAGGACATGAGTCGGAAGACAGCATGTCCACACTTGCAGGAAGGAGGGGAATGAGACCAAAAATGATGATGCCATTTGATTCTCAACCGCCTCAACGTAGGTTTGGCCTTAGATCTTGCTACAGAGCCAAATAGTTCTATTTCTGCACCACTTTTGAGTAGTGTGATTCATGTGTTTTAAATCTTCTTTCTGAGATTTATTTATTTATTCGATGCAAGGAAAAATCAGGAAAAAAATAGCAATTACCTTTTTATTCTACGAACATTCAACAAAGTTATTAATATTCAGAGGGTTGCCAATATTTCCATGCCAAGGTAGTATTTTGATAATAAATTAGTAAGAAGGCCTCTCAACAGATCTCAGAACTGGCCAGATTCAGAAGGAAGAATATGGCCCTTCAGACATCCTGGACCCAAAACATATTAGCTCTTTCCTGCTGCTAATCAGTGAGACAAATGTCCATTTAATAACAGTTTCAAAAGGACAAGTATTTGTGTCTTTCATAATTATGCTATTAAGCTAATTCAGTTAAATGATAGGTAATGGCACTTTCCCACAGTGACAGCAAGAAAATGCTGCCACAGCTTCCTTTTAATTATATTATTGTCAGAGATGCTGTAGTCAATCAGCAATATTCGTAATTCCACACCTTTTGTAAAACTGGATTGATGTCTTACTGGGCAACTGACAAAGAGCTATTTCAAAATCCGTGAACAATCATAATTCATTATTCACTGCTAATTTATTTATTTATTTACAACACTTATCTGCCGCCCTTCTCACCCTGAAGGGGACTCAGAGCAGCTTACAAGTAATATGTAAATGCAATATATTATATTATTACCATAGCACAATATTAGTATTATATATTACTATATTGCACTATATCATTATTATGCTATGATATTATTAGTAACATTACATGTAATATAAAATATATAATTATAATATCATATTAATAGTATTATATTGTATTACATTATAATATTATCAATATTGTATGTTCCCGTATATACTCGAGTATAAGCCGACCCAAATATAAGCCGAGGTACCTAATTTTACCACAAAAAACTGAGAAAATAGGTTGACTCGTGTATAAGCCGAGGGTGGAAATGCAGCAGCTACTGGTAAATTGCAAAATAAAAATAGATACCAATTAAATTACATTAATTGAGGAATCAGTAGGTTACATATTTTAGAATATTTACAAAAATGGTAATTTAAGATAAGACTGTCCAACTCTGATTAACTGATTATTTACCTTCTTCAATGTAAATGTGCTTAAATATCCTTCCAATAATAATACAGGGAGTAACATTATAAATGTAATAACAACAATAATAAAAAGAGTAAAATAATGAATTTGGCAATAACAACAATTATACAGTGAAATAATAAATGTGTAATAATAGAGTAAAATGATAAATATAATAATAATAATAATAAATAGAATAAAATAATAAATGAAATAATAATAATAATAATAACAACAACAACAACAACAACAATAATAACAATAACACCACAGTAAAATAATAAATAACCGTTACTCGAGTATAAGCCGAGGGGGACTTTTTCAGCCTAAAAAAAGGGCTGAAAAACTAGGCTTATACTCGGGTATATACAGTATATATATTATATTATATTATATTATATTATATTATATTATATTATATTAATATTTCATTGGAGCCACTGGTGGCGCAGTGGGTAAACCCTTGTGCTGACAGGACTGAAGACCGACAGGTCGGAGATTCAAATCCGGGGAGAGCTCCCCATGCAAGGACATGAGGGAAGCCTCCCACAAGGATGATAAAACATCAAAACATCCTGTCAATGTCCCCTGGGCAACGTCCTAGCAGATAGCCAATTCTCTCACACCAGAAGCGACTTGCAGTTTCCCAAGTGATTCCTGACACGAAAAAAATATTGCCACGTAGGAATGGGGAGATGCTGAGTAACACTTCCATGAAGAATATGTATCATATTTTCATCATACTAAATCAGCATTGCGTTCAAATATTTCATAATTTCACCGTTCCGATAGCATTGTCTTTTTCCCACTCTCGCCCTGTGTAGCATTGGATATTGAAATTTCAAGTTTCTTTTCAGCATGGTGTTTTATTCTGCTAGTCTGTTTGACTTTTTTGGTATGTTTTTGGGGAAAAAAAATTGTGGTTCTTCCATTCTGCAGGCATAACACTTAGAGCCATACATCCAGTATTTAAGCGTTAGGTTTGATTCTGGCATCGCACCAGAGCAGGCATAGGCAAACTTGGGCCCTCCAGGTGTTTTGGACTTCAACTCCCAAAATTCCTAACAGCCAGTAGACTGTTAGGAATTGTGGCAGTTTATTTATTTATGTACCACTAACCATCCCTGCCACACGTTGCTGTGGCTCAGTCTGTGTATATATATGTGTGTATATATTTGTGTATATATGTGTGTTTGTGTTCAGTTTTTTCATTTAACTCCTGCATTTTCCTAACTTTTTTTCTGAAGAGTTGTAATTGGCCACAATGAAAGATGCTAAACTCTCCTTTCAAGAGCCGAGAGTTGGTTTCCATTTCCTTCTTTTCTATATCAGATGTGTGTGAGTGCTGAAATTAACTCTCCTTCCTTAGGAACGTTTCACTTTGTAGCTGATGCTCTGCAGTAATGTCTAATATTGGAGTTCAGATTCAGATTCCATGCAGTGTTTACAAATGACATGAGAACACCTCCTTTTTCTCCTAAGTCTCAAATAAGTGGCTAGAGCCTATAGATAGGTCTTGTTTCCTAGGTTTTATATCCTTGTTATGCCCACCAGTGTCCTGGTGGCACTGCGTCTGTTGTGTATTTAACTGTGCATGGTGTGTGGTGGAAAGGGGCAAGGGTGCACTTCATCATGCGTGCCAATTGGTCTGTATGTTAAGCATTCTTTTTCTTTCTGTCTTATATCCATCCACAGCCGTGATTAGTGCTCATCCCATCCATTCCCTTGATAACCCCCACCATCATTTCCACTCCGGCAGCCTCGCTTCTCCAACTTGCAGCTACCTTCATCACCAGGCAAACCCATGGCCTGCAGGCACATCCTCCGTGTCTCATTCAGACAGGGCTAATTCCACAGGTGAGAAGAATGACCCAGGAGCGCACTCCTCCTCCTCCTCCTCTTCCTCCCTTGGACAGCAGCCATCTCAAAAACCTTCCAGAGCTGAGAATGACCAGGACAGATCCCACATCTGTGTTTTGTGTGTGGGGAGGGATGGGTTGGTGGTGATTGTGAATTAGGAAATGCATTCTGCTTCATTGTGGGGTTTACCCTATATACTCATGTATAAGTCTAGACATTTTAGTCCAAAAATCATTAATTCCAAAAACTTGGGTCAACTTATCCATGGCTCAGTATGCACCTCTGAGTCCTCCTCCTATGAATATGGAGAAAGGCAAGATGCTGTACCTTATCTTTTATCCAAAAAGGAACCATCCCCTTCTCAGAGTAGAGTGGCAAAAAGCAAAAGCTTCATCCAGTCGAGAAGAACCTAAAAGAAGCACTGAGGGCTCTCCCAGGCTGAGGCCTTTCTCCCACTGAGGTGAACTAACACTGAGGCCTTCTCATACTGAGATGTACTAACAAACTGAGGCCCTTCTCCCACAAAAACCTCTCACAGACTGAGAGTGAATTAGAACCGAGGCCTTCTCACACTGAGGCCTCTCTCACACTGAATCCTTCTCATACTGAGGCTACTAACACACTAGGGCTCTTCTCCCACAGAGACTTCTCACAGGCTGAGGGTGAACTAGAACTGAGGCCTTCTCACACTGAGTGCTCTCTCAGGCTGAGGCCTTTCTCCCACTGAGGTGAACTAACACTGAGGCCTTCTCATACTGAGATGTACTAACAAACTGAGGCCCTTCTCCCACAAAAACCTCTCACAGACTGAGAGTGAATTAGAACCGAGGCCTTCTCACACTGAGGCCTCTCTCACACTGAATCCTTCTCATACTGAGGCTACTAACACACTAGGGCTCTTCTCCCACAGAGACCTCTCACAGGCTGAGGGTGAACTAGAACTGAGGCCTTCTCACACTGAGTGCTCTCTCAGGCTGAGGCCTTTCTCCCACTGAGGTGAACTAACACTGAGGCCTTCTCATACTGAGATGTACTAACAAACTGAGGCCCTTCTCCCACAAAAACCTCTCACAGACTGAGAGTGAATTAGAACCGAGGCCTTCTCACACTGAGGCCTCTCTCACACTGAATCCTTCTCATACTGAGGCTACTAACACACTAGGGCTCTTCTCCCTCTCACAGGCTGAGGGTGAACTAGAACTGAGGCCTTCTCACACTGAGTGCTCTCCCAGGCTGAGGCCTTTCTCCCACTGAGGTGAACTAACACTGAGGCCTTCTCATACTGAGATGTACTAATAAACTGAGGCTCTTTTCCCACAGAGACCTCTCACAGGCTGAGGGTGAACTATCACTGAGGCCTTCTCACACCGAGGCCTCTCACACACTGAGGTCTGCAAACACTGGGGGCTCCCTCGGACTGACACCTCTCTCACACTGAATCCTTCTCATACTGAGGCCTATTAACACACTAGGGCTCTTCTCCCACAGAGACCTTTCACAGGCTGAGGGTGAACTAGCACAGAGCCCTTCTCACACCGAGGCCTCTCACACACTGAGGACTGCAAACACTGGGGGCTCCCTCGGACTGACACCTCTCTCACACTGAATCCTTCTCATACTGAGGCCTATTAACACACTAGGGCTCTTCTCCCCCAGAGACCTCTCACAGACTGAGGGTGAACTAGCACTGAGGCCTTCTCACAGTGCTGCGGATCTTATAAAAATTCATAATTCTGGCCCCTAAACCTACTATAGGTTTATAGCATCATAGAATTGGAAGAGACCCCAGGAAATAAAGCTCCCTGATGGCCATCCAGATGCTATTTAAAAGCCTCCAAAGAAGGAGTTTCCACCACACTCTGAAGCAGTGAGTTCCACTGCTGAGTGGCTGTTACAGTCAGGAAGTTCTTCCCAATGTTCAGGAGCAATCTCCTTTCCTGTCATTTGAACCCATTGCTCTAAGACCTACTGTCCAGGGCAAACATGAGTATATATGGTATTTTCAAGTAACCATTCGTAATATGGAGCCATTAGCCATACAATGACTGTTCTAGGTGTGTTTGATTTTTAATTTTTTTAAATCTTGCAACCTTTTTTTTAAAGTCCTGGTTACATGTGTAATTGTAGTAACTGCTCTGGAACTCTAGCAGTCGAGGAATCATTTCGGTGATGAGAACACGGAAATCGCATACACTTCCCCTTCCCAGGCATATATTTTAAAAATGAATAATGTCCCCCTTCATATTGGGAATCAACCCAGTCAGTCGTGTGCTGCTTGCGCTTTGCAGAAGAAAGGATAACAGTAATGCCCGCTTTAATAGCATGTTTTATGATTCATGCCCGTTAAAGGGCCTGCCTGTCTTCTCCATATAATCCGCAGATGGGGTTTAATCAAGCACAGTTTGAATATTATTACAGTACCAATACCGTGTGTTTAAACAGCAGGAGGGTAGAAAAGTGAGCATTTTCTGTTTTAAGAATCCAGATTCCGTTTGCCTTCTTCAAGGTGCTCTTGATCGCTGCTCCTCAAGTGGTCCTCCCAACGCTTAAGAGCTTCAGGCAACGTAAAATATGTCTTGTTGTCAGTGCTTTGGGGGGAGTCCCCCGGTGGTGCAGTGGGTTAAACCCTTGTGCCGGCAGGACTGAAGACCGACAGGTTGCAGACCATGGATGAGCTCCCTCTGTCAGCTCCAACTCCCCATGCAGAGACATGAGAGAAGCCTCCCACAAGGATGGTAAAACATCACAACATCAGGGCAACGTCCCCTGGGCAACGTCCTTGCAGACGGCCAATTCTCTCACACCAGAAGCGACTTGCAGTTTCCCAGTTATTAGTATTATATTGTATTACATTATAATATTATCAATACTGTATGTATATACATTATATTATATTATATTAATATTTCATTGGAGCCACCGGTGGCGCAGTGGGTTAAACCCTTGTGCCGGCAGGACTGAAGACCGACAGGTTGCAGGTTCGAATCTGGGGAGACCGTGGATAAGTTCCCTCTGTCAGCTCCAGCTCCCCATGCAGAGAAATGAGAGAAGCCTCCCACAAGGATGGTAAAACATCACAACATCAGGGCAACGTCCCCTGGGCAACGTCCTTGCAGAAGGCCAATTCTCTCATGCCAGAAGCGACTTGCAGTTTCCCAATTATTAGTATTATATTGTATTACATTATAATATTATCAATACTGTATGTGTATACTATATATTATATTATATTAATATTTCATTGGAGCCACCAGTGGCGCTGTGGGTAAACCCTTGTGCCATCAGGACTGAAGACCGACAGGTTGGAGATTCAAATCCGGGGAGAGTTCCCCATGCGGGGGCATGAGGGAAGCCTCCGACAAGGATGGTAAAACATCACAACATCAGGGCAACATCCCCTGGGCAACGTCCTTGCAGACGGCCAATTCTCTCACACCAGAAGCGACTTGCAGTTTCCCAATTATTAGTATTATATTGTATTACATTATAATATTATCAATACTGTATGAATATACAATATATTATATTATATTAATATTTCATTGGAGCCACCGGTGGCGCTGTGGGTAAACCCTTGTGCCTGCAGGACTGAAGACCGACAGGTCGGAGGTTTCAAAAGGACAGGTAGTTGTGCTTTTCATAATTATGCCATTAAGCTAGTTCAATTAAATGATAGGCAATGGCACTTGTGACAGCAAGAAAATGCTTCCACCTGCCACAACTTCCTTTTAATTGTATTATTATCAGAGATGCTGTAGTCAATCAGCAATATTCGTAATTCCACACCTTTTGTAAAACTGGATTTATGTCTTACCGGGCAACTGACAAAGAGCTATTTCAAAAGTCGTGAAAAATCATAATTCATATTCACTGCTAATGTATTTATTTATTTACAACATTTATCTGCCGCCCTTCTCACCCTGAAGGGGACTCAGAGCGGCTTGCAAGTAATATGTAAATGCAATATATTATATTATTACCGTAGCACAACATTAGTATTAGATATCACTATATTGCACTATACCATTATTATGCTGTAATATTATTATTAATATTACATGTAATATAAAATATATAATTATAATATCACATTATTAGTATTATATTTTAAACTTTTATATCCCGATCTTCTCACCTCCGTAGAGGGACTCAGACTTACATTATAATATTATCAATATTGTATGTATATACAATATATTATATTATACTAATATTTCATTGGAGCCACGGGTAAACCCTTGTGCCGGCAGGACTGAAGACCGACAGGTTGGAGGTTCAAATCCGGGGAGAGCTCCCCATGCAGGGACATGAGGGAAGCCGGGCAACGTCCCCTGGGCAATGTCCTTGCAGACGGCCAATTCTCTCACACCAGAAGGGACTTGCAGTTTCTCAAGTCACTCCTGGAAATAACTTGAGAATCTATATTTAAAGAAACTTCCAACAGCAAAATAAATTCTAGGAGCTCTGTTGCATTCTAATGACTGCTTTGGATACATGATTGCTGTAAGCAAAAGATTGCCCCAGAATGTTACTTTTGTGAATGGCCAAATTTTCAAGACATCTCATCTCTCTTGTATCTCTGAATTGCTAAAATGATCATGAGCAGCATAATGAATCAAGTGAATGGCTCTTTTTGCAGTCTGGCTGGGCTTCTCCAGAGCACTGGTATAGCAGCAAACAAGATGCCAATATTGTGGTGTAATGTAAAATAAACCACATGTAGTTCACGTCTGATCAGCCCACCCACTGCCTTGCCAGAGAAAGAAAATATGCCACACAGATGAACAATAAAGAATAAGTAGTTTACTCTTCGTAGTTCGGAACAGCATATGGACAAGGTGATAAGTTCCACCAACTCACATAATATCTTTTTATGAGAGGTTTAGGAGCCCCCAATAGCATTCTGGGTTAAACCCTTGTGTTGGCAGAACTGATGACTTGAAGGTTGGGTTGCTGACCTGAAGGTTGCCGCTTCGAATCCAACCTGGGGAGAGCACGGCTGACCTCCCTCTGTCAGCTCCAGCTCCATTCAAGACCATGAGAGAAGCCTCCCACAAGGATGGTAATAACATCCAGGCGTATCCTGGGCAACGCCCTTGCAGACAGCCAGTTCTCTCACACCAGAAGCGACTTGCAGTTTCTCAAGTCACTCCTGACACACACACAAAAATGAGAGGTTTAAAATGGTCTTTCTTTGTTCAGCAACTCATGAAGCGAGAGCACACTCCAAACTTTGTCTCTCTCTGCTTCTTCCCTCTTCTCTCTGCACTTGCATAGCTTACGCTCGAACAAAAATGTAACAGTATCCAAAAGTCCCAGGCTCAACCTGCTCCCTGGACATTTCCTGACCAATCAGCTTAATTCATCTTATTTTACAGTTGGGATACACACGCAAACTGATTCCTTGCATGCTCCAACAAATATATTGCTATATTCTTTGTAATTATTGGACAGCATTTGGTTTTTATCATAACTGGGTTGCATCGGATTCAGGGGATGGTGGTCTCATTTCTTTCCTTATGGATGTGCATAACTCATTGTCTTTTATCTAATCAGAGGGGCTTTGTGATGAGGATAATACTAATTCCTTGTTTCATTAGAGAAATAATAGTTTCTTCTTGTAGCATTGAGTTAAAAGTAAACTCTGATTCCAGAATGCTCATTATATATGTTCCCTAATAGATATATATCAGAATTCAGAGAGTTGGAAGGAATGTAGTCCTTAACATGTGAAGGTTGGATGAGTGAGACTCTGCTGTATTTGCAGTGGACTTCACAGAGGATGCTTCAGATGTGCTTAAAAAAATAGGAAAACCAGCCTGTTTCACAAGCCTAGCCAATGCTTATTTGTTATCCATAAATGTTTGATTTGTATACCTATTTTACATACCTGGGTCACATAAAAATTTCTTGGGCCAAAAGGGGTTGCGCATGGAAAAGTTTAAGAAGTCCTGCTCTGGGATATGAATTAGATTAGACAAGCCCTTGGATGACTTGTTGAAGAGAGTAAATTCTAACTTACTGCAGAGAGGAAGTTTACCTAATTTTAGTTTTAAAAAATTGCCCAAAGGATACTCGGGCATTCTGGTTTCAATGATTTTGTTGAAGGAAAACAAGGTGTCTGTTTCCTTTCCCGGCCCAGAATCCATTCGGAATACTCCCAGCACAGACACCATGCCGGCTTCCTCCTCCCAGACGTGTTGCGCTGAGCACCCGGAGCCAGAGAGCGCAGCAGGACCCTATCTGCCTGGGACTCAGGAAGAAGAGGCAGGCCCCAACCTCCCCACGGCCCACGTCCGCCCCTCACACCCCCTGAAGAGCTTCGCGGTGCCAGCCGTCCCTGCCTCCGGGGCCACCTACGACCCTGCCTTGCCAAGCACACCTTTACTATCCCAACAGGGTGAGTACCAAGGATGCTGTCGTCAAGAAACGTGAGTCATTGGTCGGGAGAAGAGGGAGATATGGGCAGGAGGGGTCTGCCACTTCTTTGAAGCACAAGTGTAATAATATTTCAGAGATTGAGAGCCTGAACTAAAGCCTTGTGATGCTTTTGTCCCAATTTGAAAGGTCCTTTGCCAAAGAGGTGAGTTGAGATTCTTTGGTGAGAGCAATCGCCTAGAAGTCAAAACTAACAAAATGAAGTTCAACAGGGACAAATGCAAGATACTCCACTTAGGCAGAAAAAACGAAATGCAAAGATACAGAATGGGGGACAATGCCTGGCTTGAGAGCAGTATGTGTGAAAAAGATCTTGGAGTCCTTGTGGACAACAAGTTAAACATGAGCCAACAATGTGATGTGGCGGCAAAAAAGCCAATGGGATTTTGGCCTGCATCAATAGGATCTAGGGAAGTAATGCTACCCCTCTATTCTGCTCTGGTTAGACCACACCTGGAATATTGTGTCCAATTCTGGGCACCACAATTCAAGAGAGATATTGACAAGCTGGATTGTGTCCAGATGAAAGAGACTAAAATGATCAAGGGTCTGGAGAACAAGCCCTGTGAGGAGCGGCTTAAGGAGCTGAGCATGTTTAGCCTGAAGAAGAGAAGGCTGAGAGGAGATATGATAGCCATGTATAAATATGTGAGAGGAAGCCACAGGGAGGAGGGAGCAAGCTTGTTTTCTGCTTCCTTGGAGACTAGGACGCGGAACAATGGCTTCAAACTACGAGAGAGGAGATTCCATCTGAACATGAGGAAGAACTTCCTGACTGAGAGCCGTTCAGCAGTGGAACTCTCTGCCCCGGAGTGTGGTGGAGGCTCCTTCTTTGGAAGCTTTGAAACAGAGGCTGGATGGCCATCTGTCAGGGGTGATTTGAATGCAATATTCTTGCTTCTTGGCAGGGAGTTGGACTGGATGGCCCATGAGGTCTCTTCCAACTCTTTGATTCTATGATTCTAAGTCCCTTCGTAAGGAAAGAAAGACAAGGAGAGATAATAAGAGAAACAGAAAAAAGGAAGGGTATGGGATGAAGGTAGAACAGGCCTGGGCAAATTTGGGCACTCCAGGTGTTTTGGACTTCAACTCCCACCATTCCTAACAGCTTCAGGGGCTTAAGCGGCTGAGGGGGGAAAGGAAAGGGCCTGGGGCTGTTAGGAATGGTGGGAGTTGAAGTCCAAAACACCTGGACTCAGCAAAAGCTGCAACATACCCAGGTGTGCCTATAGCTTAATAGCCCTCAATCTGTAAGAGGTCTCTGGGAGAAGGGCCTCCATGTGTTAGTAGGCTGCAGTATGATAAGGCCTCAGTGTGAGAGAGGCGTCAGTCTGAGAGAGCCCTCAGTGTGAGGTAGGCCTCGGAGTTCGTAGACCTCAGTGTGTGAGAAGCTTGGTGTGAGAAGACCAGTGAGAGAAGCCCCAGGTTGAAGGCCTCGTGTTTAAAGCTCCAGTGTGAAGACTTCTGTGTGTAAAATGTGAGAGGCATCAGTCTGAGAGAGCCCTCAGTGTGAGGTAGGCCTCAGTTAGTAGACCCCAGTGTATGAGAGGCTTGGTGTGAGAAGACCAGTGAGAGAAGCCCAAGGTTGAAGGCCTCGTGTTTAAAGGTCCAATGTGAAAACTGCTGTGTGTAAAAGCTCCTGCGTGTGTTTAGTGTGAGAAGAGGCTCTGTGAGAGTGAAGCTTTTTATCTGCATGAGTAAGAAGTCCAGTGTGGAAGCAAAGAAGGAAGTATAAAGAACTTCATTTGTATTATGGAAACCTTGTTCTTGTAAATAGTGCAACCATAATATTTTGCTATAAAGAGAAGCCTCCTTTGGAAGAGATCACATTGGTCTGTTTGTTTTTTGTTCAATGTATCCCTTTTGGCTACTGGCGTTGGGTCACGCTCCTGCTAATAAGTTACTGTGCTGTCCATTTATGAGGAGGGTCTCTTGTTAATAAGCCCACTCACCCAACAGTTCCTGCAAGTTACTAATCCAGGACATATTTATGTTCAGCTTCCAGCCATCCAGTCCATTCAGTAAAGACGGCATCCATTGGCACTCTAGGCAGAACTCGGCCTCCGATGCCAGTTGTCGTCCCAAGCGCTCCTGAAGTCCAGGAAACGACCAGGATGCTCGAAGACACAGAAAGTGTAAGTATACCTGTAGAGAGCAGCCTCACATTACTACGTCACATTGAAAGCTTTCGCTATAAATTAGAGTAACATCCAACATAGTTCAAATGGAACTTAGTTTTGATAAGTATACGTTAGTGGTGTAATTTTTAGAAGAAACCAAAAAGTCATTGTCCTGGGTACAAAAAAGTTGATGATTGTTATTTTTTTTTCTCTTTCCTTTCTTCTTGTGCTTCCTCACCTTGTCATCCTGTTTTGTCTTGTTAATTTACCACGTCCTGTTTGTCTGGGGTTTGTTTTCATGCCGGACGCTGCTCCCACCCGCCTCTTTTTCCTCTCATTGCTTTAGCAAAGGGAAAACTGAGTGGGGACATCTCAGTTTGCGTAGTAACACAGTCCATCCATCCGATCCATGTGGCTTTGCTGCCATGACCAATATCCGAGTGTATTGGACATGGGATCCCTTTCTCCCCCGACCCTTCCCTCCCCTTCCCTCCCGAAACAATGCGGCTCATCTTGTCCAGTAACCCTGTTAAATCTCCTGCAGAATTACGAGCCGGATGAGCTGACCAAAGAGATGGCCCACCTGGAAGGACTCATGAAGGACCTTAATGCAATCACGACCGCATGACCGCCTTCCCCCGGGAAAGGACCCCGGACCCCGTTTCGTGGGTCTCGAGACTTAGCCTTGGAAAGCAAGGACGTGTACAGAGACTTAGGGGGGCAGCACAAGAAGGACACCCAACCAGCCGCCGTTATCAGTGCCAGCGCTGGCGAACTAAGTGGCTTTTTCTCTCCGTTGCCCCAAAATGACCCCGTTGGGAAATGGGATCCTGCTAAGAGATAAGGGGCAATGGCTCAGGCTGATGAGACCCAGCATCCAGACAAAGAAGTGGACTTAGCATTAATTTGAGTCAGGTTTTGTCTCCGTGCTGTGACCTGCCCTGGTTTTTTCAGTGTTGGACATTCGCCTTTATGTACAATT